>NW_025236626.1:2544-5177 GCF_018294505.1 Triticum aestivum | reverse complement strand
AAGGCCAAAGACGAGAAAGACACTTATAGACAATTGTTCGGGTGTGAATTATGTTTTTTACCATTTTAGTTATTTGGGCATACCGATTCACCACCATAAGTTATCTAATAAAGAATGGAAGTGTATTGAAGATCGAATTGAGAAAAAGCTGAGCTGCTGGAAGGGTAAGCTTATGTCTTATGGAGGTCGGTTAGTGCTGATTAATTCGGTATTGACTAGTATGATGATGTTCCTATTATCGTTCTTCAAAATTCCGAAAGGGGTACGGAAGCGACTTGATTTCTTTAGATCCCGGTTCTTCTGGCAGTCAGACGAGGCCAAGAGGAAATACCGACTCGCGCGATGGGATATCCTTTGCCGACCAAAAGACCAGGGTAGTCTTGGTATTGAAAACTTAGAAATCATGAATAAATGCCTTATGAGTAAATGACTCTACAGGTTAGAGACAGAGCCGGAGGGCATGTGGGCACAAATTTTGTGCAATAAATATTTGCAGTCGAAAACACTCGCCCAGGTTACCATGAGACCAACTGACTCGACATTCTGGAAAGGGCTTATGAGAATGAAGGATTTGTTCTTTCGTAGGGTCAAATTCTTGGTTGGCAATGGGATGTCAACAAGATTTTGGGAGGATACGTGGTTAGGAGAGACACTCTTGGCCGTCCAATATCCAACCCTTTATAACATTGTGCAACGTAAGGATGAATACGTAGGCATAGTTTTCCAAATGATTTCCTTGAATATCTAGTTCAGACGTGCGTTAGTTGGTGAGCGATGGACAGCCTGGATGCACTTGGTTCGAAGATTGATAGATGTTCAACTCTCCGACCAGCCAGATTCGACGCAATGGAAATTAGCTAAAAATGGGGGTTTTACGGTGAAATCGTTTTATATGGATTTGATTAATTCTGGCTCAATCTCAAGATCGTTGCATATTTGGAAGATTAAGGTTTCCTTGCGTATTAAAACTTTTTATATGGTTTGTCCACAAGCAAGTAATACTCACCAAGGACAACCTAATCAAGAGGCGATGGGTAGGTAGTTCACGTTGTTGTTTTTGTGATCATTATGAAACAATACAACATTTATTCCTTGAATACCCACTCGCCAAATTGCTTTGGACAACGATTCATATAGCCTTCAACATTAACCCTCCAGTTGACATTGAGTCGTTGTTTGGAACGTGGTTAGCTGGGGTTGAACATACTATTGCGGCTCGTATTCGGATTGGAATGTGTGCGCTTCCGTGGGCTATATGGAACTGTCGGAATGATTTTATTTTTAACAGACAATACAATTTAACTTTTTGGCAGGTCATCTTCAGAGCTACCGCTTGGATCCGTACGTGGTCCTTACTCACTCCTATGGACTCCAGGGAGCTTTTGGTTACTGGGTGCAACCAGCGGGAGATGGTAGCACGGGCTATATTCAACCGGTTCGGATGGCGGTCGCATAACATGATACAAGTCTAGGAAGCTTATCCTACATATTGCCGTACCGGTTGTGGTCGTCAGCATGTACTTTTCTTTTTTAATTTGCTTCGCTCCGCTTGACAGCTGTAATACTTTTATGGCTTTGTGCTACTTCACGAACTTTTAATTAGATGGTTGCATGCATCATTATGATGCAGAGGCCGGGGGTAAACCTCCATTTCCAAAAAAAAATGCAAATTAGCTCAAGTTTGTCCTTTTCTTTGATAATGACATAACTTTAATATTCTTATTACCGCAAATACGATATCACAGAACAAATATATTTGTATACATAGTGGCATATTACTGTCATAATAATGCTCACATAAGTCATTTCGAGACGCAGATAGAATTAAACTGGATATAATATGTCTTCAATATTAGGTTAATATATTTTGGATGTATCCTTTTCTATGATACTGATAGAACCCTGAAGAATTTTTACCACCATCAACACCAAATATACAATAGCACAAATATTTCTTTATACACACTGGAAATTGATGTTATAATATTCTTCTGGTAAGTCATTTCCAGATGTAGATAAAATTAAACTGGACATAACATGTCTCGATTCCTAGGTTAAACTTTTAAAGAAGTTTCTAATTTCTTTAATACAGAGACAACCCACTGGCATACACATGCCTTAAATAAGAGGCCATCAATAGCTAGTTGGATTACATAGTGAATCAATTGCAATGATAGTTAATTGTTTAGTATATGCCACACCATGATATGGAAAATTAGTCACGGATGACCAAGGCTCAAGTAGCAATGTGGCAGCCTGCCGGCTGGGAAATTAATCAAGAATAGTCTCATTGAGCACATTTGTAATCTAACTGAAAGATGAAAGCATGAAAGCATGTACATACCGTTCTCAAATGCTACAACTGAATTCCCAGATGGTGCAAACGTGTTGCTGACGTGGAGGCGCACGACTTGCACCCAGACACGTCCATGGAATGCACAGGCATGAGACTAATAAATTTGATGCAGTTCAGGAGGTTTGGTCACCAGATCGTTCTCAATCACACCAGATCGAGACAATAATATAAGTTGCAAGGATAGAATCTAGAAGAGAAAACCCAATCTCCCTGCCACAAACCTCAAGTAGGTTATTTCGATTGTTCAGTCACATAGTCAAAGAAACAATTCCAATCA
>NW_025236626.1:0-1461 GCF_018294505.1 Triticum aestivum | reverse complement strand
GTTGTCCTACCATCTGACTGCTCAATGTCTAGCCGGTTGTAATTCATTGGAGAAGTGTAAGAAGCAAGGGAAGGGAGGCCACATCGAGGCCGTGCAGGAACAGTAATCCATAGAACAACCAATTGCATGCATGGGTAACATGGAGAGGATATTTGTTTAGAAATTGCTTCAGGTTGTTCCTTTTCTTCTGGGCAAAAGAAGAGGCCATCAAGGTATAGATGGATTGTCCCACCAAAAAAAAGGTATAGATAGATTGAGATGGGAGTTTTTCTTTTTCCATTTTTTGACCAGAGAAAAGAGATCGTGGAGTTGAGTTTTTTTAATGGTACAGACAGACTGATATGGAATATTTTTTCCTCTATTTTTACAACAGGTAAAAGAGATCGTGGAGTTGAGTTTTTTATGGCCAAGGATTTTATGGGTCGATCTACACCGTAATAATTTGAACCCATCAGATAAACGGCTCTTAATTTCTAATTAACATGAGAATTTTTTGGGAGTCTGTAATTAGTAGAAGTGTAGATATAGATAGATATAGATAGATAGATATAGATATAGATATAGTTATAGATTGATAGATACAAATAGATAGATATAGAAGTATAGATAGATAGATAGATAGATAGATAGATAGATAAGATAGATAGATAGATAGATAGATAGATAGATAGATAGATAGATAGATATAGATTAGGGTGTGGATTAGCATAGGATGTTTTTTTAATTTTTTCTTCCTTTTATTTTATTTTTTCACGCATGACCCGGGAGGGGTGTGCTATTATAGTTCGGCGTAGGCGGTGGATGTTTAACTGTATTGGCAAGCAATCGGTGGGCACTATAGTTGTGCGTGGACAGCGAACCTGCAGTGGCGCTAGACTGGCGGTGGTGCAACTATAGTTACTCGCCGGCGGCGAAGGTATAGTTGCCTCTGGCTTGCCTAGCATTTTGAATTTGTACACTATACATTTAAACTTTTGGGTCTTGGAACAACAGCTCACATGCTATTTGCTTCTGTTCGGCCGTCCTGGCACGCTCAGCAGATAGACGTGCAGTTCCGCCTAGAAAGACATGCATACAACTATAATTACGCGTGGACAATAGATGTACAGTTGTTGTACGCAGAAAAACATCATCACAACAAGTTGCGCGTGAGATACACACGTGCAACTATAGTTAACGTGTCAGAAGAAAATGAAAATAAGAGCACATAAAAAATATAAAATGTTCATCTACAAAAAGAATAAAAAGGGAAAAGGCGACATATGTGTAATCTGGTGTGCTGGCCATAGAGATGCAGTTGCGCGTAGACAGGCATTTATGCAACTGTAGCTGCGCGTGGGCTATGAGCATGCAACTAAAATTACGTGCGTAAAATAAATAGATAAAAAAGGTATAAAGGGGCATAAAACTTGCACAGAGGAAAAAACAAAAAACAAAAAATTCAGCACAAATCACTGCATA
>NW_025236625.1:0-5178 GCF_018294505.1 Triticum aestivum | reverse complement strand
GAAGATTTCTTGCCACGTACAGACTTTCACTGTGAAGAAATGATTGTGTAAGATGGGTTGAAACATTTTACTGATGTCCCAAAAGATAGTAGTGGCACATAGTTTGCAAAAGGGGCCGAGGGGGGGGGGTGGGGCTAGCACTGCATCTCTGGAAGCAAGCCAGACAACTAAGCAGCAAGCTCCCACACATCTCCAGAGTTTGGCAGCTGATTCAGAAAAATAGACAGTCACAAAAGCTCCAAAACACAAGGTCTTTCAGAAAAAAAATCAGTTAACAAGAAAAAAAAGCAACTGTTGACAATTTGCAAGCAACTGCAGCTACATCTCAAGTAAATATGGTTAGCATGGAGGCAGAAGCCCCTCGCAAACAACATACGAAGTTAGTGGTGAAGACTGCACTTGTATCTAGACAGGACAAGCATGCAGGGTAAGGTTCGGAACCAGCAGAGCCCAGCAAAACACGTCCAACACAGATTTGTGAGCAGTCGAAACAACCAGGAGTAACTAACAGTGCCAAAGAGGATATCAAGGGGAAAGCAGCTGCAGTGCTGAAAGAAGAAACTACAGTGATGAAGGAAGCAACTTCTATAGTAAACCAGACAACTACAGAGGAAGTTACAGCCCAGCCAATAAAGAAGCCCCCTGTTGTTCCCACCAAGCAAGCGTGCTCTCGACAAATGAAAGAAATATCTTTTACTGATATCAGGGGCATCAACGAGCTGCTGGAAAAGTGTGTGACTCCAAGGTCAATGGCACCACTCATGAGAAGTAAGTTTGCCGACACTATACCAGTAATATGGGCGTCTCCCGATGTTAATCAGGCAGCAAGCAAAGAAGTTTTTGATTCAGGTGAAAGCACCGCAATCACTCCAAAGATAAAAGTCTGGAAGCGCTGTTTGGGATAATTATTGCCCAGCCCCACCTTTTGATCTTGGAATAGATGAAATGCCAGAAAACAAAGTGGAGGAGGACAAGGAGATGTCAAAGGACAAGGGCGCGACAAACAAACCTGCCACTGCTGACTTTGAGTGGGGAATCGACTAGGCCAACCTGGATTTTGATGGAGTTGTTGAAGGGGCAGTGAAAAGTGTTGCAGGTGAGGGGTCGGGGCACATGTCACCTTCTGGATTTTGCATGCCATCCGGAGAGGAAAAAATTCCCTATGCACGGGAGTCTAGCCAAGGTGGTGCCAGCAACCACGACGATCCCATTGTCCAAAAGCATGAGAGGAGAATACTAAAACCACCTCCATCACAAAGGTTGCCGTATGTGAACTTAGAAGTAAAAAAGGACTTCAATTGTTCAGCAGAAGTAAACAGGTTTTATGCATTGGTTCTATTGCTTAGAGGAGCAGGAACGGGGACAACAAGGACATCAAGTGAGGAGGATCAAACATGTGTTTTTTTCCAGTAACATGTTTTTTTGGCATCACACTGTCTTCTCTGTTGATTTTGCTGAAATACCCCCTTTTTCTGTTTCTACAGGCCGCATATCATAAATTACCGTGGCTATTTTTGCTCAATGAAGGAGCTAGCTCAATCAATGAGGAGGAATGGATGTCTCAAGACCCATGTCTTTGAGTTAGTAATCGAGGCAATGATGTTCAACAGACGACGGGGGCCCAATAAAGTAGTTATGCCTCTAAGGTGTTCGGTAAGAATGATCAACTTCTAGTATTTTTTCAAATTGTTTTTTCTTCATTTTTATTTTGGCACTGATTTTATTGGTGCTTGTTCTCCCCAGATTGCGCTCCAAAAAGTTGATTTGACCGAGGGAGTTGACGAACAGGTTTAAGGCAGAAAACCTTTTGGATTAGCAAGACATGGTATGTTTCCACGCAACAACAAGTTCTCTCTTTTTTTAGATACCTAAGTTGCTTTTCAACTATCCCTAGAGTTGCTTTTGTTAAATACTTAAGTTGCCTACAACAACACCCACAGTTGCTCAAAACCAGACCCAAAAGAAAATTAGTAACTGGCCACAACTATGTTCAGAGTTGCTTAGAACCACCCCTCAAAGATTTTTTGTTGGCTGCTTATAACCACACCCAAATTCTAAGCACAATCAATGTAACACTACTAGGAAAAGGGCTATAGATGAAATGGATACTAATGGCGCACCAGACATGTGGTGCGCCACAACTATATACTAATGGCGCATCATGTGTTGGTGCGCCATTAGTGTCCAAATACTAATGGCACACCACATCCCTGGTGCGCCATTAGTAACAATTTTTTTTTCAAAACTAGTAATGGTGCACCAGGGGATAGTGCGCCATTACTAGTTAAACTAGTAATGGCGGACCACATCCACGGTGCGACATTAGTAATTTCTTTTCAAAAATTTTGCCAATTTTTTTTATCTTTTTTTCCAAAACTAGTAATGACGCACTAGGGGATAATGCGCCATAACTAGTTTTAACTAGTAATGGGGATAATCCACGTGTGAAGAAAAGCAGATACGAGGTATTTTTCTTTTAAAAACTTGAACTCGGTAGGGGGAGCTAGGGGGAGATGTTTTTGTTGTAGTTTATCTCAAGGCAGGGACATTAGGTATGCCTCTCCCTTGAATATAGTAGTTGCCTAGTATAGTAGTACCAGTTGCCTAGTATAGTAGTACCAGTTGCTTTTTAATGTAGATGTAGTATAGTAGTACTAGTTGCCTTGTATAGTTGTACCAGTTGCCCAATATAGTAGTACCAGTTGCATAGTATAGTAGTACTAGTTGTGTAGCATAGTAGCACCAGTTGCCTAGTATAGTAGTACCAGGTGCATAGTATAGTAGTACTAGTTGCCTAGTATAGTATTACCAGTTGCCTAGTATAGTAGTACCAGTTGCTTTACAATGTAGATGTAGTTGCTTAGTTTTCCAGGCACAACAACCTTGCCTTTTTTTTTGAATTTCTTCCGATTTTTCTCTCCACAGATTTGTACTAGTGCACCGGCACCAAGGAACAGGGCATCACCTTCAAGGCTATTCAATCCAAATGCTTCCCTTGAAGACCTGCAAAGGGGAGCCATTCGTGAAATAAGTTTTGGCGGCATACTTGATATCTACACGAGAACAATGAAAGGAGATATGGTGAAGTTTGTCATGGATTGTTATGACCCGGAGTTGTCCCAGCTTGTTATACCTGAGAGGGGTAAGATCCCGGTTGACGCAAACAGCGTTGAAAGGATATGGGGTCTGCCAAGGGGGCGAAACAAGGTTTCATATGAAATCGATCCAGACATAGTAAAGGTTTTCAACAGGATGTTCAACATTCCTTCAGGGCCTGCACCAATAGTGACCAAGTGGGTGGAGATGATAAAGGGGATGGGAGTTTCTCATGATGACACGTTCTTAAGTGCCTAGCTTGTCATTGTTTTCAGATGTTTTCTTGCACCGACCACGAGCTTGAAGGTGTCACTGCATTTCTATTCAGCTGTGTTAGACCCACGCGACATTGTGAATTCAGATGTTTGCTAGTTCGTTGTTGACCAGCTTAGAATTGCTTTCATGGGGTTTGGAGACAAGAAGAATACCACATGTTGTTGCCTATTCCACCTAGTTGTAAAATGTTCTAGATCCCCCCCTTTTTTTTTCTGGTTCATTGTCTTTCTTTTCATTGTTTATATTTTTCAATAGTTTTTAGGAAACTAACACATGTCTTCTCTTCTCTTTATTTGTGTTTTGGTCTACAAGACAACTCGTTTACCTCGACTCGCTAGATGTGGACTATAGGTCCATTTCCAAGGACTTTGTGGATGAGAGCACGCTGAATATTTGCCCAAGGGTTAAAGCATGGAATGAGGGTCTCATCAGGCAGTCATGAAGAAGGACATGATCGGAAAGGATGTATATGGAAAGCTGCGAGTATGTTTTTTCCTATTTTCTTCGCATGCACATTTTGTTCATGGTTGTTCAGCATGTAGAGCCTCGTGTTTATCAAGTAGGCATGTACTTTTGGAGGTGGACTTGCTCACCAGTAGATTTTGTAGTTTCCAATAATCAGCGGTGGACTTGCTCACCAGTAGGTTTTGTAGTTTCACATAATCAGAGGTGGACTTATTCTAATTACAGTTCAAGTTGCCCATGTGCATATTTGTTGTCGCCCTACTTTTTTGTAGTTGCTCATCAGCAAGATACATTTTTTGGAGTTGTATGTTGTTCAGTCCAAAGAGTTATGTATGGGTTTTTCCAGTTTGTTAGTGTCCTTGTCCATGTCCCATGTTTCTGCGGAGTTTCCCAACAATATGCATGCTGTTGCCCTAATTTTAGTTAGGCAGTTGCTAAACCTCATAATAAATATCATTTTTTGTTGCCTGTTTGATTTTTTCCCACTTTATTTCCTGACTATTGATTTCTCACACGTGCCCATCAACACAAATAGTTGAAATCTGAGTTCTCAAGGTGTGCTGAAGACAACCTGTTTGGGAGCATGGATCATATCCAGAAGTTTGTTGCTGCCAAGCTACCCCAGAATTACGACATCAACATATGTTCTTTTCTTTTGCTTTCTAGTATCCGACACTTTTTTTATGCGAAGTTGATAATGAAATGTATGTTTTTTCTATGTACTCATCATTTCTACCGCTTTCTTGTTTTGTTGTTTTGCAGAAACATAAGAAGTTGACGGTGCTCGTACACAACATTTGCTCTGAAATATCTTCCCAAGTGGGGAAGTTTGTCCTAGGTGTTGGCAAGCTTGGTGAGGAGGATGATGTGCCAGCCATGAGTGCTTCCAAGGACTCAGATCCATGTCAACCATTGCTGAAGGAAAGGCATAGAAGTGCAGAGGCAATTCCTAAAGTGAAATTTTTTGAAAGGAAGAAGAAAGGAAAGGGTAACAGAACTCATGACGAGGAGAGGCTTTTGTTGTCTGATGATGATGAGGAGGAAATGGAGGACGAGGAACTGGGACTTTCGGATGAAGGGGAAGAGGAGGAATGAGATTACGACGACGAATCTGGAGATGAGGACACATCCGATGGGGAAGGTGATGACGACGACGAAGATGAAGATGATGATGATGATGATGATGATGATGATGACAATGATGGTTTAGAGAGCAGCCCGCCAACAGCAATAGAACCTGGTGACATTGAGCGCATGGATGTCGACGCGGATGAAGACGAGGATGAAAAGAAGGAAGAGGGGGTTGAGGAGGAGGGGGAAGAGGGGGTTGATGAGGAGCAG
>NW_025236624.1:0-5179 GCF_018294505.1 Triticum aestivum | reverse complement strand
GGAAGCTCGTCTGTTACAAAGGGATTTCATTTTTTTAAACTTATTTGAACTCCTGACTTTTTGTGTGTTCAAAATGCACCATTCAAAGCCACATCATCATTTTTCAATCCTTTCTGACTTCATTTGTTATTTTTCATGCATTTACTAATTATTTTGAGCTATAAGACCCTAAAATTGAAAAGCATTTCAAATGAACTTTGAAAAGGTTGAAAGTTGTCATGATATCATCATTTCATCCACATAGCATGTGCAAGAAAGTTGAGAGGGTTACGGCAAAAACTGGATGCACTTCGTGTACAAAACGGACAATCTCTTTCAAAGTATCAGGATTTCATCCGGAAGCTCGTCTTTTACAAAGGGATTTCATTTTTTAAAACTTATTTGAACTGCTGACTTTTTGTGTGTTCAAAATGCACCATTCAAAGCCACATCATCATTTTTCAATCCTTTCTGACTTCATTTGTTATTTTTCATGCATTTACTAATTTTTTTGAGCTATAAGACCCTAAAATTGAAAAGCATTTCAAATGAACTCTGAAAAGGTTGAAAGTTGGCATGATATCATCATTTCATCCACATAGCATGTGCAAGAAAGTTGAGAGGGTTACGGCAAAAACTGGAAGCACTTCGTGTACAAAACGGACAATCTCTTTCAAAGTATCAGGATTTCATCCGGAAACTCGTCTGTTACAAAGGGATTTCATTTTTTAAAACTTATTTGAACTCCTGTCTTTTTGTGTGTTCAAAATGCACCATTCAAAGCCACATCATCATTTTTCAATCCTTTCTGACTTCATTGGTTATTTTTCATGCATTTACTAATTATTTTGAGCTATAAGACCCTAAAATTGAAAAGCATTTCAAATGAACTCTGAAAAGGTTGAAAGTTGGCATGATATCATCATTTCATCCACATAGCATGTGCAAGAAAGTTGAGAGGGTTACGGCAAAAACTGGATGCACTTCGTGTACAAAACGGACAATCTCTTTCAAAGTATCAGGATTTCATTCGGAAACTCGTCTGCTACAAAGGGATTTCATTTTTTTAAAACTTATTTGAACTGCTGACTTTTTGTGTGTTCAAAATGCACCATTCAAAGCCACATCATCATTTTTCAATCCTTTCTGACTTCATTGGTTATTTTTCATGCATTTACTAATTATTTTGAGCTATAAGACCCTAAAATTGAAAAGCATTTCAAATGAACTCTGAAAAGGTTGAAAGTTGGCATGATATCATCATTTCATCCACATAGCATGTGCAAGAAAGTTGAGAGGGTTACGGCAAAAACTGGATGCACTTCGTGTACAAAACGGACAATCTCTTTCAAAGTATCGGGATTTCATCCGGAAACTCGTCTGTTACAAAGGGATTTCATTTTTTAAACCTTATTTGAACTCCTGACTTTTTGTGTGTTCAAAATGCACCATTCAAAGCCACATCATCATTTTTCAATCCTTTCTGACTTCATTTGTTATTTTTCATGCATTTACTAATTATTTTGAGCTATAAGACCCTAAAATTGAAAAGCATTTCAAATGAACTCTCAAAAGGTTGAAAGTTGGCATGATATCATCATTTCATCCACATAGCATGTGCAAGAAAGTTGAGAGGGTTACGGCAAAAACTGGATGCACTTCGTGTACAAAACGGACAATCTCTTTCAAAGTATCAGGATTTCATCCGGAAACTCGTCTGTTACAAAGGGATTTCATTTTTTAAAACTTATTTGAACTCCTGACTTTTTGTGTGTTCAAAATGCACCATTCAAAGCCACATCATCAGTTTTCAATCCTTTCTTACTTCATTTGTTATTTTTCATGCATTTACTAATTATTTTGAGCTATAAGACCCTAAAATTGAAAAGCATTTCAAATGAACTCTGAAAAGGTTGAAAGTTGGCATGATATCATCATTTCATCCACATAGCATGTGCGAGAAAGTTGAGAGGGTTACGGCAAAAACTGGATGCACTTCGTGTACAAAACGGACAATCTCTTTCAAAGTATCAGGATTTCATCCGGAAACTCGTCTGTTACAAAGGGATTTCATTTTTTTAAACTTATTTGAACTCCTGACTTTTTGTGTGTTCAAAATGCACCATTCAAAGCCACATCATCATTTTTCAATCCTTTCTTACTTCATTTGTTATTTTTCATGCATTTACTAATTATTTTGAGCTATAAGACCCTAAAATTGAAAAGCATTTCAAATGAACTCTGAAAAGGTTGCAAGTTGGCATGATATCATCATTTCATCCACATAGCATGTGCAAGAAAGTTGAGAGGGTTACGGCAAAAACTGGATGCACTTCGTGTACAAAACGGACAATCTCTTTCAAAGTATCACGATTTCATCCAGAAACTCGTCTGTTACAAAGGGATTTCATATTTTAAAACTTATTTGAACTCCTGACTTTTTGTGTGTTGAAAATGCACCATTCAAAGCCACATCATCATTTTTCAATCCTTTCTTACTTCATTTGTTATGTTTCATGCATTTACTAATTATTTTGAGCTATAAGACCCTAAAATTGAAAAGCATTTCAAATGAACTCTGAAAAGGTTGAAAGTTGGCATGATATCATCATTTCATCCACATAGCATGTGCAAGAAAGTTGAGAGGGTTACGGCAAAAACTGGATGCACTTCGTGTACAAACCGGACAATCTCTTTCAAAGTATCAGGATTTCATCCGGAAACTCGTCTGTTACAAAGGGATTTCATTTTTTAAAACTTATTTGAACTCCTGACTTTTTGTGTGTTCAAAATGCGCCATTCAAAGCCACATCATCATTTTTCAATCCTTTCTTACTTCATTTGTTATTTGTCATGCATTTACTAATTATTTTGAGCTATAAGACCCTAAAATTGAAAAGCATTTCAAATGAACTCTGAAAAGGTTGCAAGTTGGCATGATATCATCATTTCATCCACATAGCATGTGCAATAAAGTTGAGAGGGTTACGCAAAAACTGGATGCACTTCGTGTACAAAACGGACAATCTCTTTCAAAGTATCAGGATTTCATCCGGAAACTCGTCTGTTACAAAGGGATTTCATTTTTTAAAACTTATTTGAACTCTTGACTTTTTGTGTGTACAAAGTGCACCATTCAAAGCCACATCATCATTTTTCAATCCTTTCTTACTTCATTTGTTATTTTTCATGCATTTACTAATTATTTTGAGCTATAAGACCCTAAAATTGAAAAGCATTTCAAATGAACTCCGAAAAGGTTGAAAGTTGGCATGATATCATCATTTCATCCACATAGCATGTGCAAGAAAGTTGAGAGGGTTACGGCAAAAACTGGATGCACTTCGTGTACAAAACGGACAATCTCTTTCAAAGTATCAGGATTTCATCCGGAAACTCGTCTGTTACAAAGGGATTTCATTTTTTTAAACTTATTTGAACTCCTGACTTTTTGTGTGTTCAAAATGCACCATTCAAAGCCACATCATCATTTTTCAATCCTTTCTTACTTCATTTGTTATTTTTCATGCATTTACTAATTATTTTGAGCTATAAGACCCTAAAATTGAAAAGCATTTCAAATGAACTCTGAAAAGGTTGCAAGTTGGCATGATATCATCATTTCATCCACATAGCATGTGCAAGAAAGTTGAGAGGGTTACGGCAAAAACTGGATGCACTTCGTGTACAAAACGGACAATCTCTTTCAAAGTATCAGGATTTCATCCGGAAACTCGTCTGTTAAGATGGGATTTCATTTTTTAAAACTTATTTGAACTCCTGACTTTTTGTGTGTTCAAAATGCACCATTGAAAGGCACATCATCATTTTTCAATCCTTTCTTACTTCATTTGTTATTTGTCATGCATTTACTAATTATTTTGAGCTATAAGACCCTAAAATTGAAAAGCATTTCAAATGAACTCTGAAAAGGTTGAAAGTTGGCATGATATCATCATTTCATCCACATAGCATGTGCAAGAAAGTTGAGAGGGTTACGGCAAAAACTGGATGCACTTCGTGTACAAACCGGACAATCTCTTTCAAAGTATCAGGATTTCATCCGGAAACTCGTCTGTTACAAAGGGATTTCATTTTTTAAAACTTATTTGAACTCCTGACTTTTTGTGTGTTCAAAATGCACCATTCAAAGCCACATCATCATTTTTCAATCCTTTCTTACTTCATTTGTTATTTGTCATGCATTTACTAATTATTTTGAGCTATAAGACCCTAAAATTGAAAAGCATTTCAAATGAACTCTGAAAAGGTTGAAAGTTGGCATGATATCATCATTTCATCCACATAGCATGTGCAAGAAAGTTGAGAGGGTTACGGCAAAAACTGGATGCACTTCGTGTACAAAACAGACAATCTCTTTCAAAGTATCACGATTTCATCCGGAAACTCGTCTGTTACAAAGGGATTTCATATTTTAAAACTTATTTGAACTCCTGACTTTTTGTGTGTTCAAAATGCACCATTCAAAGCCACATCATCATTTTTCAATCCTTTCTTACTTCATTTGTTATTTTTCATGCATTTACTAATTATTTTGAGCTATAAGATCCTAAAATTGAAAAGCATTTCAAATGAACTCTGAAAAGGTTGAAAGTTGGCATGATATCATCATTTCATCCACATAGCATGTGCAAGAAAGTTGAGAGGGTTACGGCAAAAACTGGATGCACTTCGTGTACAAAACGGACAATCTCTTTCAAAGTATCAGGATTTCATCCGGAAACTCGTCTATTACAAAGGGATTCCATTTTTTAAAACTTATTTGAACTCCTGACTTTTTGTGTGTTCAAAATGCACCATTCAAAGCCACATCATCATTTTTCAATCCTTTCTTACTTCATTTGTTATTTGTCATGCATTTACTAATTATTTTGAGCTATAAGACCCTAAAATTGAAAAGCATTTCAAATGTACTCTGCAAGGTTGAAAGTTGGCATGATATCATCATTTCATCCACATAGCATGTGCAAGAAAGTTGAGAGGGTTACGGCAAAAACTGGACGCACTTCGTGTACAAAACGGACAATCTCTTTCAAAGTATCAGGATTTCATCTGGAAACTCGTCTGTTACAAAGGGATTTCATTTTTTAAAACTTATTTGAACTCCTGACTTTTTGTGTCTTCAAAATGCACCATTCAAAGCCACATCATCATTTTTCAATCCTTTCTTACTTCATTT
>NW_025236623.1:0-5180 GCF_018294505.1 Triticum aestivum | reverse complement strand
ATTACTCTGGTATCCTGACTGATTACCATATTACTGGTTGCCCTTACCAGACTGTTGGTGATAACCACCTTGACTATTCTGGCCTTGATAATCGGAATTAGAGCCGCCTCCACCAAAGCCGGGCTCATGTGAACCAGATCCTGACCCGCTGGGCGACCCATGATTATTACCATGATGCTGATTAAAGTTGGAATTCCTATATCTCTCATGATGAAACAATCCTTCTAGGCGTGACTCGCCGGCTTGTCAGGTAAACTGTGCTTTGGGCAAGGCTCATTGAACATTGCTTCAAGATTAAAGTTTTTCCACCAAAGGACGGCTTACCATTACCATTGCAGTGCTGGCCCTTATACCCAATGTTGGTGTTAGTCACGAGATCTGACCCCCCCCATCAGGGTGTCTGTGTTTCCCACCATTGCTTTGGTTGTTGCCATTGTTCATCGCCATATTCTGCTGCCGACCTTTACCATTGCTGCTCTTCTTACTCTTATTGGACCTCTCATAACCAGATCTAGGGTCCTTAGTGTTATCAGAATCATGATATTTAATTAGAGCCTCCATGAGCTCCCCCATGTCATTACTATGACGCTTAAGCCGCCCAAGCTTCTGCTTGAGAGGGGTAAAATGATAGTTCTTCTCCAAGACCAGAACCGTTGACCCCGCCGAGATGCTATCTGATGAGTGGATAATAGCTAAGACCCGACGGACCCAATGGTGGGCCGACTCATCCTCTCATTACACATAGTTATCCAGATCAATAATTGTCATAGGCTGATTACACTTTCCATTAAAATTCGAAATGAAACGCGCTTTCAACTCAACCCATGAATTGATGGAATTAGCAGGCAATCCTTTTAACCAGGTTCGAGCCTGCCCATCCAACATCATGGTGAAGTAGTTGGCACACACAACATCATTAACATCCACCATCTCCATGGCCAATTCATAGCTCTCAATCCAAGCCTCAGGGGGAGACCAGCTGTATAATTAGGCACCTTATGAGGGCCCTTAAAATCATTGGGTAGACGTTCATTACGTAGAGCCGGTACCAAACATGGCACACCAACTGTCCGGGAAGTCGTCCCAGCTTCAACGTATGCCGTAGGGTTCACTGGAAACTACTGATGAGCCCCCAATTGAGCCACCAATTCTGCCTCATGACGGGCTCTAGCATGATCTATATGTGCCTGAGCATTGTTCAGCAGATTATCATCATGGGGTGGGTTATGCCCACGATGCAGGTCATCATTGCGAGGCAGGTTACGACGCCGTTCGCTGCTGGAAACCGCCAGTGACTCAATACGCCGGTTGTAGCTTCGACTTGGGTGGGGGTTGAGTGAACACGCTCACGACTGTATTAATAAGCCGCCTGTTGTGCCACAACTGTCTAAAGAAGCTCCACAACATTCCGGGTCTCCACTGCAGCTGGAGACTCACCCTAGATCGGGATAGCCGCCAGCCGTGTTGCTACTGCTATCATATTTTCCAACGGGTTATAATAATGGCCAGAGGGTGTTGGAACCCATTGGCTGGGTCTGATCGCTACGAGGTGGGTCCAACAAACAAGGCTGAGCCGCCGCCCCAGTCCCTGACGCCTCAGCAGCCCGAGTTGCACCAGGCGGGTTACTTGTTCCTGCCCCAGGTATGTTAAAAAGGTTCCATTCCTCATATTGCAAAGGCAGGCGGCTTTGGTGCCTCCTTTGAAGAACAGTATTAGACGCATTGTGATCCAAGGCTCAGGCGAAAAGCCTCTGCCCTTATCCGTTGTGACTCGGCATCCATCAAGGCACGCTCCGTTGCCATCCTAGCATTCTCTGCATTAAGATCCTCTTGGGCCTTGGCCACCTTGTCTCGCACCTTTGCAACTTCTACATTATGATGTGCTTGATTTGCCGCAGTAACCTTTGTGGCTAACAGAGTCGTCAAAGTGCCCAAGAGTTCAGCTAGAACTTGAGCTTGCGGCTGAACTGAACCGCTCACTGATACGTCTCCAACGTATCTATAATTTTTGATTGCTCCATGCTATGTTATCTACTGTTTTGGGCAATATTGGGCTTTATTATCCACTTTTATATTATTTTTGGGACTAACCTATTAACCGGAGGCCCAGCCCAGAATTGCTTTTTTGCCTATTTCATTGTTTCGAAGAAAACGAATATCAAACGGAGTCGAAACGGAACGAAATCAACTGGAGAAGTTATTTTTGGAAGGAAAGCTACCAGATGGACTTGGACCCCACGTCAGGAGCCAAGGGAGGTGCTCACAAGGGTGGGGGCGCCCCCCTAGGGTGCGCCCCGTGCCTCGTGGGGCCCCAGAAGCTCCACCGATGTACTTCCTGCACCCATATATACTCACGTACCCTTAAACTTCTAGAACGGAGATTAGATTGGGAGTTCCGCCGCCAGAAGCCTCTGTAGCCACCGAAAGCCAATCTAGACCCATTCCGGCACCCTGCCGGAGGGGGAATCCCTCTCCGGTGGCCATCTTCATCATCTCGGTGCTCTCCATGATGAGGAGGGAGTAGTTCTCCCTCGGGCTGAGGGTATGTACCAATAGCTATGTGTTTGATCTCTCTCTCTCTCTTGTGTTCTTGAGGTGATATGATCTTGATGTATCGCGAGCTTTGCTATTATATTTGGATCCTATGATGTTTTCTCCCCCCCCCCTCTACTCTCTTGTAATGAATTGAGTTTCCCCTTTGAAGTTATCTTATCGGATTGAGTCTTTAAAGATTTGAGAACACTTGATGTATGTATTGCCGTGGATATCTGTGGTGACAATGGGATATCACATGATTCACTTGATGTATGTTTTGGTGATCAACTTGCGGGTTCCGCCCATGAACCTATGCATAGGGGTTGGCACACGTTTTCATCGTGATTCTCCGGTATAAACTTTAGGGCACTCTTTGAGGTCCTTTGTGTTTGTTGAATTGATGAATATGAGATTGTGTGATGCATATCGTATAATCATGCCCACGGATACTTGAGGTGACATTGGAGTATCTAGGTGACATTAGGGTTTTGGTTGATTTGTGTCTTAAGGTGTTATTCTAGTATGAACTCTAGGGCTGTTTGTGACACTTATAGGAATAGCCCAACGGATTGATTGGAAAGAATAACTTTGAGGTGGTTTCGTACCCTACCATAATCTCTTCGTTCATTCTCCACTATTAGTGACTTTGGAGTGACTCTTTGTTGCATGTTGAGGGATAGTTATGTGATCCAATTATGTTATCATTGTTGAGGGAACTTGCACTAGCGAAAGTATGAACCCTAGGCCTTGTTTGAACGCATTGCAATACCGTTTACGCTCACTTTTATCATTCGTTACCTTGCGGTTTTTATATTTTCAGATTACTAATACCTTTATCTACTATCCATATACCACTTGTATCACCATCTCTTCGCCGAACTAGTGCACCTATACAATTTACCGTTGTATTGGGTGTGTTGGGGGAACAAGAGACTCTTTGTTATTTGGTTGCAGGGTTGCTTGAGAGAGACCATCTTCATCCTATGCCTCCTACGGATTGATAAACCTTAGGTCATCCACTTGAGGGAAATTTGCTACTGTCCTACAAACCTCTGCACTTGGAGGCCCAACAACGTCTACAAGAAGAAGGTTGTGTAGTAGACATCAAGCTCTTTTCTGGTGCCGTTGGCGGGGAGGTTAGCGCTTGAAGGTATATGTTTAGATCTTGCAATCGAGTCTTTTAGTTTCTTGTTTTATCACTAGTTTAGTTTATAAAAGAAAACTATAAAAATGGAATTAAGTTTGCCTCGTACGCTTCATCTTTTTAATATCTTTCATGAGTATGATGGAAAGGAAAATTATGCTCAAATGCTAGAAGAAGAAATCTATAAAATGTTTGGCACTAAATATTTGAATGATGAGCATGATTGCAATGTTGTTAGTACAAATTCTTTGAATATCCATGATACTAATGATGATTGCACTAGTTATGATGTCTCCTATAAACATGTCAATTTTTGTGGAGTACATTGGTTTTGTACGAACACACCGAATAGGGAAGATAGATATTGCAAGAGGCATAAGCATTTAGAAACTAAATTGTTGCAAGAAAGGCTAGATGAATGTGCTGAAAATTTAAATTATATTGGCCATACTTGTGAGCTTTGTAATGAACATGGTCATTTCAATACCCAATGCAAATTGTTTCATGATCGTATCGTGTCCAAAAATTGTGATGACTTGATTTTCCTTGCACATCATAATGAACTTAGTTTGCTTATGGGTTACGAAGAAATGAAACGTATAACTAATTATGTTCCAGAATTTGCCCGTTATAAACTTCTTGGATTTGATCTAGAGGAAATTTATATGTATTGTGCGGTGAATTGTATTGAAAGTCCTTATATTGCCAAATACATAAAGAAAAGAAAACAAATAGAAGATGAAGAGAATACTAATGAAAGGGAAGAGACTTCCCAATATCCTCCAATTATTTCTTATGATGAATCAGGTAACGAGGAAGAGCCTCCTATTCAACCAATCTCATTAATAAGGAGCTCCAAAAAGAGGATTGAACCCACACATGATGTGGTGAAGAAGAAAAGAAAAAGGAAGAGAGGTAAAAAGATATCTCTCCCAAATAGTGCTGCTCCTATTACTATTGTGCCTCATGAAAATATAATTGTGGAA
This sequence comes from Triticum aestivum, assembly GCF_018294505.1. NCBI lineage: Eukaryota > Viridiplantae > Streptophyta > Magnoliopsida > Poales > Poaceae > Triticum > Triticum aestivum. The sequence goes on along the minus strand of NW_025236623.1, from coordinate 515 downwards.
GATAATGATACTTCTTATGATCTTGAAAATCTTTTGGGCACTTGCTTGGAAGAATATGATAATTGCTATACTATTGGTGCCATCCATACTATTGATGATGGAAGTGATTATGCTTATGATATGAAAAGGCCCAAGCTTGGGGATGCTATGTTTGATGAAGATTATGTTTTTGAGAATATATTTGCTGCAATTAATGTTTGTCCCAACCTTGGGGAAGCTATGATTAATGAAGATGATATTTTTAGTCTCCCAAGTTTTGATATGCAAATTTATAATGATGATAACATGCCTCCTACTTACGATGATTATTGTGATGATACTTATGCTATAAAAATTAGTGATTATATTTATAAAACTTGTCATGATTATGGTTACCCCTTCTCTGAACATTACTCTTTTAATGTGGAAACAATTTATAGTATTCGAGTTTCTTATGATGCTCCCAGTATTATTCATGAGAAGAAATTTGCTTATGTGGAGAGTAATAAAATTTCTATGCTTGTATATCATGGAAA
>NW_025236622.1:0-5180 GCF_018294505.1 Triticum aestivum | reverse complement strand
GCGTTGCAAGTCTGGCTCTAGCCACAGCCTATGTCGCCAAGTCCATCTTCAACACTGAAGACAATGACTTCCACACCAACGCTGAAGCTAATGACGAAGATGATCCTACTCCCACCTACTGCTTCATGGCACGTGGTGCCAAGGTAAAATCACACAATGCTTACTTTCAAACTTCAAGTGAAGATGACTCTGATTGTGAATCCAAACCTAGCTACAAAACACTTGCTAAAATTGCAACTGAACAACAAAAGGCTATGGAACATACTAAAAAATGCTAGACAAAAGCGATGACCTGTTGGATGCTGAAATGACACGTTCACAGTCCTTAGTTGATGACATAAAAAATCTTCATGCTAAGTACCAAGAACTTGAACGTCGTCATGAATCTCTCTCAACTACTTATGAAAGGCTCTCCTATGATTATCTTCAAAGGAAACAAGAGCTTGAGAAGCTGAGAGCGGCTCATGAAGATCTTCAAAAGGTGAATGAGTCACTTCGCGCTCAACAGATCAGTTCCGCTCATGATGGATTTGAACCACCATGTCTAAAATGCATTGAGCGTGATAACGCTACATCTGTTGCTGAATGTTTCACTGCTGCTACTGCTTCATTGTCTTCACCTACTGATGTGGTTACTAACCCCTCTGCGGAGGATACCACTTCTATTGCTGACGAAAATGCTATGTTGAAGACATTGCTTGAAACAGGAATGTACAAAAGTTTGAAGGGACATCAGACTCTCTGCGATGTTCTCAAAAAGCAGATTCTAAACCGAAACCCTAGGAAGGAGGGTGTTGGGTTCGAAAGGAAAATGAATGTTGATGGCTCGTACTGGAAGCCTGAGCAGTACCCCAAAACCACATGGGTTGCTGCAAAGGAACCTTCAATAGATCCATCCACTTTATCAGGCTTTACTTGTGCTAATCCTATTATCATTGATGAATCCTTTGATGCAAACTATAAGCTGTTCAAAAATCAGAATGGTGAAGTGTTTGCCAGGTACATTGGTACTAACTTCAGGAATGGACCACCTATGAAGAAGATCTGGGTACCTAAGCAGTACATTGAGAATCTTCCTGTGAATGTCGTCATGACACCACCAAGGAAGAAGACAAACCCCAGACCTATAGCTTCATGTGGCCCAAAGGCTTCATACAGATATACAGGACTCACATGAGTCACCCTAACGCCAATGTTTTGCAGGGAAATCATGCTCAGACTTATGAATATGAGCATGTATCTTCGAACCGCTATGTTCATAGGACTAAGAACTTTTCTGCTTATTCATATGAGTATCATTCATCTCCTGTAAGGCCATTTGCTAGGGCTTCAAAGCCAAAATTCTCAGATGCTGCACTTAGACGCATTGCTTCTAAGCCACCACTGAAGATGTGGGTGGCAAAGAAGAACTAACTCTCTTTTGCAGAATATGGTCTCCAGCCAGCAATCAATGGCGTCTGATACTATTGCTGGGGACCTAAAACCCATTTAGGACGCACGATAAAATGTCATTCTATATACTTCACATCTGAATCTCTTATCAGTCATACTATGTCCTAATTTTGATATAAGTTGTGACTGTCCCTGTATGTGTCAAATGCTTATGCTTCACAACACTCTTGTGAAGCCTATCCTCCTAACTGCACTGTAGGGTACATCACCAAAAGCTTCAGAATGGATTATGGACAGTGGATGCACAAATCATATGACTGGTGATCGAAGTCTTCTCATGGACTCAACCTTACGTCCATCCGACAAGAGTCACATTACATTTGCTAACACTGGTAAAAGCAAGGTATTGGGTCTAGGTAGAGTTGCAATCTCAAAGGATCAACACATGGATAAAGTCATGCTTGTTGAATCCCTTGGTTTCAACTTAATGTCTGTCTCAATGCTTTGTGACTTGAACATGATTGTGATATTTGGAAAATATCGTTGCCTTGTACTAATGGAATCTGACAAATCTCTAGTCTTTGAAGGGTATCGAAAAGATGATCTATATATGGTAGATTTCTCAGCAAGTCCACAGCTTGCCATATGTCTTCTTACAAAAGCTTCAGAATGCTGGCTCTGGCATCAAAGGCTAGGACATGCTGGCATGAGGAACTTACACTCACTCGTCAAGAAGAAGCATGTCATTGGCATCGAGGATGTCAAGTTCAAGAAGGATCATCTGTGTGGTGCATGTGAAGCTGGAGAGATGACAAGGGCAAAGCACCCCTCGAAGACAATCATGACAACATCTCAACCCTTCGAGCTATTACACATGGACCTATTTGGACCTACTCACTACTCCACCCTCACAACAACTGCCTGTCTCTATGGCTTCGTCATTGTTGATGACTACTCAATATACACATGGGTTCATATAATTCTTTACAAGACTGAAGTGCAAGATGTCTTCAGGCGCTTCGCAAATCAAACAATGAACAATTATGGCATGAAGATCAAGCACATCAGAAGTGACAATGGCACTGAATTCATGAACACTGGACTCGATCTGTATCTGGATACAATGGGAATCACTCATGAGTTCTCTGCTCCATACACACCTCAGCAAAATGGCATCGTTGAGCGCAAAAATAGAACCCTCATTGAGATGGCTCGAACAATGCTAGATGAGTACAAGACACCAAGAAAGTTCTGGCCTGAAGCTATTGATACAGCATGTCACATCATCAAACGTGTGTACATCCATAAGCTTCTGAATAAAACATCGTATGAGCTCCTTACTGGCAAGAGGCCAAACGTCAGTTACTTCAGAGTATTTGGAGCTAGATGCTGGATCAAGGATCCCCATCACAAGTCAAAATTTGCACCTAAGGCTCACGAAGGCTTCATGCTTGGCTATGGAAAGGATTCACACTCCTACAGAGTCTTCAACCTTTATCTCTACAAAATCGTTGAAACTGTGGATGTGAAATTTGATGAAACCAATGGTTCACAGAGAGAAATTCTGCCAAGTACACTAGATGAAGCTCCTCCAAGCGAGTCCATCAAGCTGATGGGAACTGGTGAAATCATGCCCTCTGAAGCACAGCCTGAAGAGGAACTTATCATCTCTGCACCAAATCAACCTGAAGACAATGCTCAGACCGAAGACAATCTTCCCAATGATGACAATGATCTGCAAGAGCAAAATCTTCGTCATGTTCATCCTCGTGTTGCAAATGAAGTTCAAATAGAGAAGATAATTGACAGCATCAATGCGCCTGGTCCACTCACTCGATCAAGAGCAACATAGCTAGCAAACTTCTGTGGGTACTTTTCATTTGTGTCAATATCAGAACCCAAGAAAGTTGCTGAAGCTTTTATGGAACCTGAATGGATTCAAGCCATGCAAGAAGAACTTCAACAGTTCAAGCTGAATAATGTTTGGGAACTTGTCAAGCGACCTGACCCTCGCAAGCATAACATTATTGGAACAAAGTGGATATATCGAAACAAGCAAGATGAGCATAGTCAAGTCATCAGAAACAAAGCACGTCTTGTGGCTCAAGGATATACTCAAGTTGAAGGAACTGACTTCGATGAAACATTTGCTCCTGTTGCTAGGCTTGAAGGTATTCGCATACTGCTAGCCAACGCTAATCATCACAACATCTTGCTGTATCAAATGGATGTAAAGAGTGCATTTCTCAATGGCAAGATTGAAGAAGAAGTATATGTCGCACAACCACCCGGCTTTGAAGATCCAAAACATCCTGATATGGTGTACAAGCTAAACAAAGCACTGTATGGACTCAAACAAGCTCCTCGTGCATGGTATGATACAATCAAAGACTTCCTGAAGAGCAAAGGCTTCAAACCTGGATCCCTCGATCCCACACTCTTCACAAAGTCATATGATGGCGAGCTATTTGTGTGCCAAATATATGTGGATGACATAATCTTCGGCTGCACCAACCAGAAGTATAGTGATGAGTTTTGGTACATGATGCAAGAGCAATATCAGATGTCCATGATGGGTGAGCTGAAGTTCTTCCTTGGTCTTCAAATTCGTCAGCAAAGAAATGGCATCTTCATATCTCAAGAAAAATACCTCAAAGATTGTGTGAAGAAGTTTGGAATGGAAGACTGCAAAGGCTACATGACGCCAATGCCAGCCAAACACCATCTTGGTCCCGACGACAATGGTAAAGAGTTCGATCAAAAGATATACCGCTCCATGATTGGTTCTTTGCTTTATCTATGTGCATCTAGGCCAGATATTATGCTTAGTGTTTGCATGTGTGCTCGATTCCAAGCGGCACCAAAGGAATCGCATCACTTAGCTGTGAAGTGAATTCTTTGATATTTGGCTTACACCCCAACACTCGGATTATGGTATCCCAAGGGCTCAAAATTTGATTTGGTTGGATTCTCGGATGTTAATTATGCTGGTGACAAGGTGGATCGCAAGTCTACATCAGGCACATGTCATTTTCTTGGTCGATCACTTGTATGTTGGTCTTCAAAGAAGCAGAACTATGTATCACTCTCAACTACTGACTCTGAATACATTGCTGCTGGATCCTGTTGTGCTCAGCTTCTATGGATGAAGCAAACCCTCAAGGATTATGGCATCAACCTGAAACAAGTACCTCTCTTCTGCGACAACGAAAGTGCCATCAAGATAGCCAACAATCCAGTCCAGCACTCGAAGACAAAGCACACTGAATTTCGTCATCACTTTCTCAGAGATCATGTTATGAAGAAAGATATCGATATCATTCACGTCAACACTGAAGAGCAACTGGCAGATATCTTCACAAAGCCCTTGGATGAGAAAAGGTTTTGCAAGTTACGGTGTGAGCTAAATATCTTGGAATCCTCTAATGTCCTGTGATCATGCACACATCCTAACACTTATGCATGTTGATGACTTAGATGTGCAACACACAAAGTAATGAATATCTTCAATCAATGAAGATTTACACTCTGAGTGTGAATATGTTAACATGGAATTTGACTTCGGAGCGCCATGATAATTGTGCGCCGTGTCTGGGTCTAATACTTCCTATACGGTGGGTAACGCCACCACCAAATTTCTCTGTTTGAAGTGTTTCACTCATGGCGTTATATTGCAATGACTTCGCATTTGGTTTGTATTCAGTTTCAATTTATCTTCATGATTTTCTACACTATGATGATTTGATTGCTTTCTGATATATATATATATATATATATATATATATATA
>NW_025236621.1:4049-5181 GCF_018294505.1 Triticum aestivum | reverse complement strand
CTGTTTGGGGTCCCGTAGCGATTTCCACAATTGACGAACCCCGGGGGTGCGACTACGTGGCGGTCATCAAGACTCACGGTTTTTGTCGATTCTGACCCGTTTCATGGACTATTAATCAACATTTTGGAGTCCCGGAGCGATTTCCATGGTTGTCGAATCCCAGGAGTGCTTACGTGTTGGTCGTCCAGACTCGCAGTGTGGGCCGATTCTGACCCGTTTCTTGGACTATTACTCGGTTTTGGGGTCTCGAAGTGATTTGCATGATTGACGAACCCCGGGGTACGTCTACGTGTGGGTCATCAACACTCTCGGTTTTTGTTGATTGTGACCCGTTTCATGGACTATTACTGACCGTTTTGGGGCCTGTAACAATTTCCATAGTTGTTGAACCCCAAGGTGCATTTACGTGTCGGTCATCAACACTCGTGTTTTTGGTCGATTGTGACCCGTTTCGTGGACTATTACTCACCGTTTTGGGGTCCCATAGTGATTTCCATAGTTACTGAACCCCAAGGTGCACTTACGTGTCGGTCATCAACACTCGCAGTTTTGGCCGATTCTGACCCATTTCGTGGACTACTACTCACTCTTTTGTGGTCCCGGAGTGATTTCAGCGATTGACGAACCCTGGGGTGTGTCTACGTGTCGGTCATCAACACTCACGTTTTTTAGCGATTCTAACCCGTTTCATGGACTATTAAATATTGTTTGGGTGTCCCAGAGCGACTTCCATGGTTGTCGAATCCCAAGGAGTGCTTACGTGTTGGTTGTCAAGACTCGTAGTTCGGGCCGATTCTGACCCGCTTCTTGGACTATTACTCGGTTTTGGGGTCTCGAAGTGAATTCCACGATTGACGAACCCCAGGGTGTGTCTACGTGTTGGTCATCACCACTCGCGGTATTTGTCGATTGTGGCCCGTTCATGGACTATTACTCCCCGTTTTGTGGTCCCGTAGTGATTCCCATAGTTGTTGAACCCCAAGGTGCACTTACGTGTCAGTCATCAACACTCACATTTTTTATCGATTGTGACCCGTTTCGTGGACTATTACTCACCGTTTTGGGGTCCCGTAGTGTTTTCCATAGTTATTGAACCCCAAGGTGCACTTACCTGTCGGTCATCAACAATCGC
>NW_025236621.1:0-4039 GCF_018294505.1 Triticum aestivum | reverse complement strand
CTGTTTGGGGTCCCGTAGCGATTTCCACAATTGACGAACCCCGGGGGTGCGACTACGTGGCGGTCATCAAGACTCACGGTTTTTGTCGATTCTGACCCGTTTCATGGACTATTAATCAACATTTTGGAGTCCCGGAGCGATTTCCATGGTTGTCGAATCCCAGGAGTGCTTACGTGTTGGTCGTCCAGACTCGCAGTGTGGGCCGATTCTGACCCGTTTCTTGGACTATTACTCGGTTTTGGGGTCTCGAAGTGATTTGCATGATTGACGAACCCCGGGGTACGTCTACGTGTGGGTCATCAACACTCTCGGTTTTTGTTGATTGTGACCCGTTTCATGGACTATTACTGACCGTTTTGGGGCCTGTAACAATTTCCATAGTTGTTGAACCCCAAGGTGAATTTACGTGTCGGTCATCAACACTCGCGTTTTTGGTCGATTGTGACCCGTTTCGTGGACTATTACTCACCGTTTTGGGGTCCCATAGTGATTTCCATAGTTACTGAACCCCAAGGTGCACTTACGGGTCGGTCATCAACACTCGTAGTTTTGGCCGATTCTGACCCATTTCATGGACTACTACTCACTCTTTTGTGGTCCCGGAGTGATTTCAGCGATTGACGAACCCTGGGGTGTGTCTACGTGTCGGTCATCAACACTCACGTTTTTTAGCGATTCTAACCCGTTTCATGGACTATTAAATATTGTTTGGGTGTCCCAGAGCGATTTCCATGGTTGTCGAATCCCAAGGAGTGCTTACGTGTTGGTTGTCAAGACTCGTAGTTCGGGCCGATTCTGACCCGCTTCTTGGACTATTACTCGGTTTTGGGGTCTCGAAGTGAATTCCACGATTGACGAACCCCAGGGTGTGTCTACGTGTTGGTCATCACCACTCGCGGTATTTGTCGATTGTGGCCCGTTCATGGACTATTACTCCCCGTTTTGTGGTCCCGTAGTGATTCCCATAGTTGTTGAACCCCAAGGTGCACTTACGTGTCAGTCATCAACACTCACATTTTTTATCGATTGTGACCCGTTTCGTGGACTATTACTCACCGTTTTGGGGTCCCGTAGTGTTTTCCATAGTTATTGAACCCCAAGGTGCACTTACCTGTCGGTCATCAACAATCGCAGTTTTGGCCGATTCTGGCCCGTTTCATGGACTATTACTCACTATTTTGGGGTCCCAGAGTGATTTCGACGATTGACGAACCCCGGGGTGCGTCATTGTGTCGGTCATCAACACTCTAGTTTTTTATCGATTCTGACCCGTTTCGTGGACAATTACTCACCGTTCTGGGGTCCCATAGCGATTTCCATAGTTGTTGAGCCCCAAGGTGCAGTTACGTGTCGGTCATCAACACTCGCACTTTTGGCCGATTCTGGCCCGTTTAGTGGACTATTACTCACTGTTTGGGGTCCCGTAGCGATTTCCACAATTGACGAACCCCGGGGGTGCGACTACGTGGCGGTCATCAAGACTCACGGTTTTTGTCGATTCTGACCCGTTTCATGGACTATTAATCAACATTTTGGAGTCCCGGAGCGATTTCCATGGTTGTCGAATCCCAGGAGTGCTTACGTGTTGGTCGTCCAGACTCGCAGTGTGGGCCGATTCTGACCCGTTTCTTGGACTATTACTCGGTTTTGGGGTCTCGAAGTGATTTGCATGATTGACGAACCCCGGGGTACGTCTACGTGTGGGTCATCAACACTCTCGGTTTTTGTTGATTGTGACCCGTTTCATGGACTATTACTGACCGTTTTGGGGCCTGTAACAATTTCCATAGTTGTTGAACCCCAAGGTGAATTTACGTGTCGGTCATCAACACTCGCGTTTTTGGTCGATTGTGACCCGTTTCGTGGACTATTACTCACCGTTTTGGGGTCCCATAGTGATTTCCATAGTTACTGAACCCCAAGGTGCACTTACGGGTCGGTCATCAACACTCGTAGTTTTGGCCGATTCTGACCCATTTCATGGACTACTACTCACTCTTTTGTGGTCCCGGAGTGATTTCAGCGATTGACGAACCCTGGGGTGTGTCTACGTGTCGGTCATCAACACTCACGTTTTTTAGCGATTCTAACCCGTTTCATGGACTATTAAATATTGTTTGGGTGTCCCAGAGCGATTTCCATGGTTGTCGAATCCCAAGGAGTGCTTACGTGTTGGTTGTCAAGACTCGTAGTTCGGGCCGATTCTGACCCGCTTCTTGGACTATTACTCGGTTTTGGGGTCTCGAAGTGAATTCCACGATTGACGAACCCCAGGGTGTGTCTACGTGTTGGTCATCACCACTCGCGGTATTTGTCGATTGTGGCCCGTTCATGGACTATTACTCCCCGTTTTGTGGTCCCGTAGTGATTCCCATAGTTGTTGAACCCCAAGGTGCACTTACGTGTCAGTCATCAACACTCACATTTTTTATCGATTGTGACCCGTTTCGTGGACTATTACTCACCGTTTTGGGGTCCCGTAGTGTTTTCCATAGTTATTGAACCCCAAGGTGCACTTACCTGTCGGTCATCAACAATCGCAGTTTTGGCCGATTTTGGCCCGTTTCATGGACTACTACTCACAAGTTTGGGGTCCCGGAGTGATTTCGACGATTGACGAACCCCGGGGTGCGTCATTGTGTCGGTCATCAACACTCTCGTTTTTTATCGATTCTGACCCGTTTCGTGGACAATTACTCACCGTTTTGGGGTCCCATAGCGATTTCCATTGTTGTTGAGCCTCAAGGTGCACTTACGTGTCGGTCATCAACACTCGCACTTTTGGCCGATTCTGGCCCGTTTAGTGGACTATTACTCACTGTTTGGGGTCCCGTAGCGATTTCCACGATTGACGAACCCCGGGGGTGCGACTACGTGTCGGTCATCAAGACTCACGGTTTTTGTCGATTCTGACCCGTTTCATGGACTATTAATCAACATTTTGGAGTCCCAGAGCGATTTCCATGGCTGTCGAATCCCAGGAGTGCTTACGTGTTGGTCGTCCAGACTCGTAGTGTGGGCCGATTCTGACCCGTTTCTTGGACTATTACTCGGTTTTGGGGTCTCGAAGTGATTTGCATGATTGACGAACCCCGGGGTACGTCTACGTGTGGGTCATCAACACTCTCAGTTTTTGTTGATTGTGACCCGTTTCAAGGACTATTACTGACTGTTTTGGGGCCTGTAGTAGTTTCCATAGTTGTTGAACCCCAAGGTGCATTTACGTGTCGGTCATCAACACTCGCGTTTTTGGTCGATTGTGACCCGTTTCGTGGACTATTACTCACCGTTTTGGGGTCCCATAGTGATTTCCATAGTTACTGAACCCCAAGGTGCACTTACATGTCGGTCATCCACACTCGTAGTTTTGGCCGATTCTGACCCATTTCGTGGACTACTACTCACTGTTTTGTGGTCCCGGAGTGATTTCAGCGATTGACGAACCCTGGGGTGCGTCTACGTGTCAGTCATCAACACTCGCGTTTTTTAGCGTCTAACCCATTTCATGGACTATTAAATATTGTTTGGGTGTCCCAGAGCGATTTCCATGGTTGTCGAATCCCAAGGAGTGCTTACGTGTTGGTTGTCAAGACTCGTAGTTCGGGCCGATTCTGACCAGTTTCTTGGACTATTACTCGGTTTTGGGGTCTCGAAGTGATTTCCACGATTGACGAACCCCAGGGTGTGTCTACGTGTTGGTCATCACCACTCGCGGTATTTGTCGATTGTGACCCGTTCGTGGACTATTACTCCCCGTTTTGTGGTCCCGTAGTGATTCCCATAGTTGTTGAACCCCAAGGTGCACTTATGTGTCAGTCATCAACACTCGCATTTTTTGTCGATTGTGACCCGTTTCGTGGACTATTACTCACCGTTTTGGGGTCCCGTAGTGTTTTCCATAGTTGTTGAACCCCAAGGTGCACTTACCTGTCGGTCATCAACAATCGCAGTTTTGGCCGATTTTGGCCCGTTTCATGGACTACTACTCACTATTTTGGGGTCCCGGAGTGATTTCGACGATTGACGAACCCCGGGGTGC
>NW_025236620.1:0-5181 GCF_018294505.1 Triticum aestivum | reverse complement strand
AGAGATCTGTATCCTGTTAGGTCTGCTCTGCCGGACATGATGGATTGGCGTGATGTGGGAGGCATCACCCCACCTCGTGGTCCTCGCAGGCCACCGTTTGTTGGTCCAAGACCTCACCCTAGCCCTTTTGGTCCACAGGCTCCTCAGGACCGTTTGTTTCCGGATGCTCACGTTGAACTTCCAGGCTATGGAGGAGACTTCTATGAGAACTACTACGGAGATGACTGAGGTAGTAGTAGATCCACTAGGTATTGTAATAGTTGTATTTCCACCGTCCTACGTGACTTGTGGAATATGACTTAGCGCGTAGTAATTCCGGAGGGTCTCATGGACCGTAAACGTGAGGAGTTCTGTAGTTTCACTCAAGGTCGACTCTCTGTTAACGCTTACAGCAGGGAGTTTGGTAACCTTGCCCGTTATGCAACGGAGGAAGTTTCTTCTGATGCCAAGAAGCAGGCAAGGTTCCGTAAGGGGCTTGGTCCTGAGCTTCGCCGCGACCTCCGTCTGCATGAGTGCACATCTTTTCAGAAGCTTGTTAACAAAGCCATCAGTGCTGAGACTGGTCAGACTGATTATGAAGCAACCCGCAAGCATGGCCGTGACTTGGGTTCCTCATCCGGTGCTGGTCCTCAGAAGTGCCGCGTGTGGGTGCCTAACACTGCCCTGCCACCCAAGTTCACACCGAGGCCATCCTTCCAGGCACCTCGCCCAGCTCAGCCATATGCACCAGCCAAGCCCTATGGTGGTCCAACCAACAATGCTCCTCCACGTACCAGTTCCGTGACTTGTTTCAAGTGTGGGGAATCAGGCCACTATATGCGCGAGTGTCCCCAAACCAACCCCAACCAGACAGCAAAAACTGTTGGCCGCGGCAAGCCGACAGGGAAAGTGTTCTACGCCAAGCCGGCCACCACTGCTCGTGGCCATGTTAATTGTGTTTCTGTGGAAGAGGCTCAAGAAGATCCCAACGTTGTTCTCGGTACGCTCCTTGTTAATTGCCACCCGGCATCTGTTCTTTTCGATACAGGAGCATCTCATTCATTTATATCCGAGAGCTATGCTCGTCTGCATAATACCACATTCTGTGAGATGCCCACCTCTATGGTAATTCAAACTCCTTGATCCAAATGGCAAACTTCTAGAGTAAGCCATGGAAATGAAATTCAAGTCGACAGACTTGTTTTTCTCGCATCTTTGATAGCCCTCAAATCTTCGGATATTAATATCATCTTGGGTATGGACTGGATGTTTGCCCATCATGCCAAAATTGATTGCTTCTCTAGGACTTTTCAACTCACCCATCCTTCGGGGAAGATAGTCAATGTCTTGACCCGAATAGCCAAGCGACAGTTATATTCTCTTAACGCCAGCCCTTTGCCAGACCTTGAGGATGTTCCGGTAGTCCGTGACTTTCCGGATGTCTTCCCAGAGGAATTGCCAGGTGTTCCACCTGACAGAGATGTCGAATTCGTGATAGATCTCATTCCAGGAACTGTCCCGATTTCCAGAAGACCCTACAAGATGGCACCTTTTGAACTAGCCGAGGTTAAGAAACAACTCGATGAGTCCTTGAAAAAGGGTTTCATCCGACCTAGTTCATCTCCTTGGGCTTGCCCCGTCCTCTTCATCAAGAAGAAGGATGGTACGGACCGGATGGTTGTAGATTATCGACCTGTCAACTTGGTCACAATTAAGAACAAGTATCCGCTCCCCAGGATCAACGACCTGTATGATCAGCTCGCTGGATCCTCAGTCTTCTCTAAAATGGATTTGAGGTTGGGCTACCATCAAATCAAAATCATAAATGGGGACATTCCGAAAACGGCCTTTGTTACTCGTTATGGCCAATACGAGTACACCGTCATGTCCTTCGGTTTAACCAACGCTCCAGCCACCTTCTCTCGGTTGATGAACTCAATCTTCATGGAGTATTTGGATAAATTTGTCGTGGTTTACCTCGATGATATACTCATCTACTCCAAGAACGAGGAAGAACATGCCGAACACCTAAGGCTAGTGTTGAAGAAACTTCGAGAGCATCGCCTTTATGCCAAATTTTCTAAATGTGAATTCTGGTTGTCAGAAGTGACCTATCTTGGACATGTAATTTCTGGTAAAGGCATTGCTGTTAACCCTGAGCGCAAGCCGTCCTTAATTGGACTCCACCTGAATCGGTCAAGCAAGTTTGGAGTTTCCTTGGCCTAGCGAGCTATTGCCGTCGCTTTGTCGAGAATTTCTCCAAAGTTGCCAAACCTCTAACTAAACTCCTCAAGAAAGATAAAAAGTTCGAGTGGACTCCACAATGTGAGCACAGTTTCCAGGAACTGAAAAGACGTTTAACCTCTGCTCCCGTACTGGTACCACCGGATTTTTCCAAGGATTTTGTTATCTACTGCGACGCCTCGCGACAAGGACTAGGCTGTATTCTCATGCAAGATCGACGCGTAATTGCTTATGCTTCACGGCAATTACACCCACATGAGGAAAAATACCCCACTCATGATCTAGAGCTTGCAGTTGTAGTCCATGCACTCAAAACATGGCGACATTACCTTCTCGGTAATCGTTGCGAAATCTACACTGATCACCAAAGTCTGAAGTATATATTCACCCAACCGGATTTAAATCTTAGGCAAAGACGTTGGGTCGAGTTGATCACAGATTTCGACTTAGGAATAACTTACACCCAGGGAAAGCCAACGTCATGGCTGATGCGCTAAGTCGTAAATCTTATTGTAACAACATGATGTTACAACAAAGTCAACCGCTTCTCCATGAGGAATTTCGGAAGCTTAACCTTCACATTGTTCCTCAAGGATTTCTTTCCACCTTGGTGGCGAAACCTACTCTTACGGATCAAATCATCGCTGCCCAAAAGCGAGATAAGGGAATATCTAAGATCAAGGAGAACATTTCTAGCGGAGGTGCTAGATGTTTCTCCACAAATGATCATGGTGTTGTGTACTTTGATAACCGTTTAGTGGTTCCCAAGAACCAGCATCTACGGCAGTTGATCCTTAAGGAGGCTCATGAATCTCCTCTCACCATTCATCCCGGTAGTACCAAGATGTATCAGGACCTACGCCAGAGGTTCTGGTGGACTAGGATGAAGAGAGAAATTGCTCAGTATATTGCTAATTGCGACGTCTGCCGTCGTGTAAAAGCAGAGCATCAACGGCCTGCTGGCACCCTTCAACCCCTAGCTATTCCTGAATGGAAATGGGATAAAATTGGTATGGACTTCATTACCGGTTTTCCCAGGACCAAGAGAGGGAATAACGCTATCTTCGTTGTTATCGACCGTCTTTCCAAAGTGGCCCATTTCTTACCTGTTCGTGAGAGTATAACTGCTAGTCAGTTAGCAGACTTGTACATCTCCTGAATAGTGTCTCTCCATGGTGTTCCTTTGGAAATTAACTCGGATCGAGGAAGTCTTTTCACCTCTCGATTTTGGGAAAGTTTCCAAAATGCTATGGGAACCCGCCTTTCTTTTAGTACCGCTTTCAACCCTCAATCAAGTGGTCAAGTGGAACGCGTCAACCAGATTCTAGAAGACATGCTTCGAGCTTTTGTTATCTCATTCAGAATGGAGTGGGAGAAATGCCTTCCATTTGCCGAATTTGCTTATAACAACAGCTATCAATCCAGCTTGGGCAAAGCCCCTTTTGAAATTCTCTATGGACGAAGGTGTCGAACGCCTCTTAACTGGTCAGAAACCGGGGAAAGACAATTCTTTGGCCCGAATATGATTCAGGAAGCAGAAGAGCAAGTTCGCATCGTTCATGAAAAGTTGAAAACAGCCCAATCTCGTCAAAAGAGTCAATATGACCGAAAACATAAGGCTATGACTTTTGAGGTTGACGAGAAGGCTTACCTTCGGGTTACTCCTCTGAAGGGAACCCATCGCTTCGGTATCAAGGGCAAATTGGCTCCTCGTTACATTGGACCCTTTCGCATTCTCGCAAAACGAGGAGAAGTTGCCTACCAATTGGAACTACCTCCGCATCTCTCCAGAGTCCACGACTTCTTCCACGTTTCTCAACTCAGACGTTGCTTCTCGGATCCTATCCGTGGAGTAGACCACGAAACGCTTGATCTCCAAGATAATCTCACGTATCGAGAGTACCCCGTTCGTATCCTCGATCAAGCTGAGCGTACCACTCGACGTCATAATATCAAGTTTCTCAAGGTTCAATGGTCGCACCATTCTGAGAATGAAGCAACTTGGGAAAGGGAGGATCGTCTTCGACTCGAGTATCCCGCCTTCTTCCCGGAGGAACCCAAATCTCGGGTCGAGATTCTTTTGAGTGGGGGTGAGTTGTCACACCCTAGCTAGTTCATGCATTAGAGTGTTGCATCATGTCTATCCTTTCATCAGAAACTTGAAATGGGGATGTCAGAACCCCCAGCCCCCTCTGAAACCAACTAGGGTTTACTAAAAACTTTTTCAATGAACCTGAAATGCCCTTCTAAAATGTCCATCATTTTTTGTCTTGGTTCAGAACCTCTGCCAAAAGTGTTGCACAATTTTCTAGGTCATCTTAGGGTCTTTGAATTAAACGATAAGTATTTGAATTTGGGCATTTAAAATTATATAAAAATTTTCAAATGCTCAAATATTCCTAAACTGAAATGTTTCATGTTGGAAATATTCCAACTTTGAACCAGGAGCAGTTTGGTGATTTTAGGAGTTGCCTAGGTATTTTTAATAATTCAACAAGGTTGCAGAAAAATAGAAAAAGAATAAAAAAACAGAAAGGAAGGACTTACCTGGCGCCTGCAACCCGGCCCACCTGCCGGCCCAGCCCAGCGCCGCGCCAGCGAGCTGCTTGCCGGCCAGGCAGGCAGGCAAGGTGCTCGACGGCGAGCACCGCATGGGTGCCACGCACCTGCTCGCCGCCTCGCTGCTCCACTCACCCGGCTAACGACGTGGATCGACCCCTCTCTCTCCCCCGAACCCCCCAGACGCCCCCTCTCCTCTCCAGCTCCTCCCCCTCGCGCTCCCCAGCCATGGCCGACGCCACTGCCGCCATGCCTACACCGTAGACGCGCTCTCCGTCAACCCCACGCCGCGCCACCGTGTCCACGAGCTCCGCCACCCTCCTCTCCTTCGAGCAAGCCGAGCCCCGTGTGCTTGTGTGGCCCAAGTCCACCGAACCGACCTCGCCCGAGTTCGCCTTC
>NW_025236619.1:0-5181 GCF_018294505.1 Triticum aestivum | reverse complement strand
AGGAAAGTGTGTCCGGCCAAATGGGATCGAGCGTGTTGGGCTATGTGGTGCACCCCTGCAGGGAAGTTAATCTATTCGAATAGCCGTGATCTTCGGTAACAGGACGACTTGGAGTTGTACCTTGACCTTATGACAACTAGAACCGGATACTTAATAAAACACACCCTTCCAAGTTCCACAGACAACCCGGTGATCACTTTTCTACAGGGCGACGAGGAGAGGATCGCCTGGTAGGATTATGCTATGAGATACTACTTGGAGATGCTACTTGGAGGTCTTCAGTCTACTCTCTACTACCTGTTGCAAGACAGGTGACCAGAAGCGTAGTCTTCGTTAAGACTAGCTATCCCCCTCTTATTCTGGCATTCTGCAGTTCAGTCCACTGATATGGCCCTTTACACATATACCCATGCATATGTAGTGTAGTTCCTTGCTTGCGAGTACTTTGGATGAGTACTCACGGTTGCTTTCTTCCCCCCCTTTCCCCCTTTCCTTTCTTTCTGGTTGTCGCAACCAGATGCTGGAGTCCAGGAGCCAGACGCCACCTTCGACGACGACTCCTACTACGCTGGAGGTGCCTACTACTACGTGCAGCCCGCTGGCGACGACCAGGAGTAGTTAGGAGGATCCCAGGCAGGAGGCCTGCGCCTCTTTCGATCTGTATCCCAGTTTGTGCTAGCCTTCCTAAGGCAAACTTGTTTAACTTATGTCTGTACTCAGATATTGTTGCTTCCGCTGACTCGTCTATGATCGAGCACTTGTATTCGAGCCCTCGAGGCCCCTGGCTTGTATTATGATG
Source organism: Triticum aestivum (assembly GCF_018294505.1). Taxonomy (NCBI): domain Eukaryota; kingdom Viridiplantae; phylum Streptophyta; class Magnoliopsida; order Poales; family Poaceae; genus Triticum; species Triticum aestivum. The sequence goes on along the minus strand of NW_025236619.1, from coordinate 4,382 downwards.
CTTGTATGACTTATTTATGTTTTAGAGTTGTGTTGTGATATCTCCCCGTGAGTCCCTGATCTTGATCGTACACATTTGCGTGCATGATTAGTGTACGATTGAATCGGGGGCGTCACAAGTTGGTATCAGAGCCGACTGCCTGTAGGAATCCCCCTTCCAACTCCTTGGCCGAAGTCGAGTCTAGACTTTACAAAACTTTTACTAACATGGCTGTGCGGCCCATGGGCCCACGTCGCCATTGGGTGGTAGTAGGATCTTTTACTCCTCGACCTTTACTCTGGGACTCTGAACTCTCTTCTACTCGGGTTAAACGATTTCTACTAAAATCTGACTTTAGGTTCTCGAAAATACTTTCTCCCGGAGAGCCCCTCCAGTCCAATTGATCACCGACTGCACCAGAAGATTTCGGAGATACTCTTTGATATTCTCATGAGACTTTGTGCCCATCACTTTTGCTATTCCCGGCCACCGATAAATCCGTATGGAAAACTACTTACACTTGCCATTCATACGATCATCCCCCATTGATCTTGTTATTACAGGATACCCCGAAGTTTTCTCTATTGTTCCGAGAATACTTTGTGCCTACTGCCTAGCAGTTCTTTGCCACATGAATACCCCTTCAAATAAATTCTCGCACTTATCGAGTATCCACTCTTCCCCAGTTGATTCATGTATGTCACCAATCCTCGAAATACCATTCGATCTTCCGAAAATCCTGAGCATCCTATTGCTCTTGAAATTCTTGATTGCTTGCATTATGGTTAATCCCATAAGTCTAGTAATCTTGTTGACATCCATTGTCATTGTCATTTTGAGTTTGTTATTTCGATTTGTTGCGAATGCTCGCAATCCTCAAACAGATCCTAGAATTCATCCTTCCGGCTCAGATGTTGTTTTAATCATGAACTGGTTCTCGCTAATTAAATTGTCGTCGATTGTGCCCCTAAGTCTCTTGAATTTACCCATCCTTGATCAGAGCGTCTGCTTCTGATCCTTCGCTTTGTAAATCATAATTCCTTAGCAATTGAGCTCTAAGTTATTCAGTTGTTTCTATAATCCAATTTCTTGCATTGTTACTTCCTCTGATTGTGTGCCGATGCTCACATCAGCTCTGTTATGGACCGACAGATCCTTTAATGGATTTTATCCGACATTTTCCTTCATATTCAATAGCCTTGTGAGCCTTCCCTTGGATACACAATGCCTTTGGTAAATTGTATCATCTACTTTCTCAACCTTGCTCTACTTTCGAGCTTGTGTTATTTACTCTTAAAACTTGTGGTATATGTTTCTAAGAAGCCCCTATGGGTTGAACCTATACCTTCATTAAAAACCGTATGAACCGGAAGGTTTTGACAAGTCAACCTTTCTAGTGTTTAGTAGATAATTTTCTACCATACAACTTCTTTGAGAACGAGAAGTGAATGGAAGGTTATGCATTATGAAAGTGGGAGTCGACCTTGAACTTTGTGTTCATGCCCATGGACACGATGTAGATCTTATCATTAAAGCTTCTTTTAAATAAATTATTCCTTTGGTATAAGTTCATCTTATATCTAGGATCTGGCCTTTTGCAACCGTGGTTCCGACCATGATTGTTCTTCTTTGATCTCATTTCTCGGACAAGTTAAAACAATTGTCTTCTATGGATCAATACACCAGTCCAACCTCTACTTTGATCTGTCGTCGAGTATTACCCCCTGGTATCTCGAGGATACCACGGGATACATAACTTCTTATGAGTTCTTCATCAAGTGCTACCTTTCCACTGATTCCAATTTTTCACGGGCTCTGAGTTATTATACACTCAAAGACACCGATAACTGAATCGAGTTCGCATTGCGATTCAACAAGTATTTGAACCCGTCACTGCTTACAAATTTATTAATCCTTCAAGTCATTCCTAGCCTGATCGGCTATATCATTATCGAGCTAATTTTAACTGTGCTACCCGGTCCTTCTTCCCGGAGCACAATTTTCGACGATGAACTAACCTTACGTCGATCATCATCGTCATATCATTTCGCCTTGAACAACAAGCTTGGTTTCGAGTTTGTGTCCTACCCATGGTTCCAATGACCTTCCGCTTCATCATTTCTTTGACTCGATGTCGTTGCTGATTGTTTATATCTTGAAATCTCTCGACAAATGTGTCGTGAACATCATCAACCTTATGAGGTCTTCCAAGATATCTATCGAATTCTTGATGAGAAATAGCATCCTTTGCCCTCGATGATTTGGGTTATCATGGACAACATTATTGCATTCCCTCCAACACAAAACTTGTTCCTATTTTGTGCTGTACCTTGAGTTCCTTGCTATCCAACTTATGTTATGATCTACCGCGGAGTATTACCATCTTTGATGTCAAGAATTTTGTGAGGATTGCTCCACCACTTAAGAATTCTTGGTATAGTGATACTTCTCGCCATCACCATTCTTTCTTGGTCCTCATGTTGATTCCAACCGGGGTACCCACAAGTGAACGGTGTTGTTTGGATTATGCACTTCTAGCAACCCTATTGCTTTGAAGTTAATGATCGATAGTTCATTCTAAGTCCTTCGCTAATTGAATCACCATTCTGACATTGGTCGTGCAACCCAATCCACATTTCGGGCGCACCTTTCAACCAATGTTTAATTGTGTATGTTTTCCTCGAGCATACTTCCTTATATCATTTGATCTGACAAAAGTTATCTCCTTGTTCACCTAATGGTGGAAATCCATCTTTTGTGAATATCGGTGAATTGCCGTTGAGTTCACCAGACACCTCCTTGTCCTCTCCTTGGTTTAATGATGAACTATTGTTTCAGGAACCCGCTCCCATAGTTCATTTCCCGAGAATCTTGCAATGTCATTTCGTCGATTTGCGTTGCACCTTTCCTTCTCAGGTATCCTAAGTCTGAGGTATCCTGACACCAATCGGATCTGAATCTCGGTCAGATATGATGGTTGGAACATATTTTCAAGAGATATAACATTGGTCCTTTGATGACCTGGTAACATGATGTCATGCCTAGCACCCCCCCCCGGGTGGAGGACCTATTATTGTAGTATCCTTTTTAACAAGGTTAACCATGCTTCCATGAGGAAATTGCAAGACTTATTCTACAAGTTATTCCAGATGGATCCTTTGTGTTTCCAAAGTCTGATCTTCACAGGATGACCATGTCAATGCTATCTCGAAGCATGTCTATGGTACTCGGATTTTCAACAAGTACATTTGAAGCCCAATGCTAAATGTTTCCTGCTCTATTATCCAAACACCGTGTATGGGTAATGTCATGAAAATTCTTCCCCTTACCTAATGAGTTCCTACATTATATCATGTCTTGGATATTGTGCTCTCCTTGTCCTTGGGAAGGATATACCCTTGAAATATGTGTTTAAACACATTTTCCTTTCCATTGTTCTGTTTAAACATAATAATCACTTTTCCTTTCCCTTGGTTTGTTTAAACCTTCTTGTGATCTATATAATATAAGCAGTAATATCCCTGCTCATGTAAACACCTCGATGTACCATCTTGTTTGGTGTAACCCTGTTACTATTGTTGATGACATTCCGGTAGCCACCGATGGACGAGAACTTTGCCTATTGGTCCGCCTCGTTCAACGAGCAGGAAATGGTTCTCTTCGTCCCTCCCCCTTGGTATCGATGTTGTTGCCGACATATCTGACAGGCTACCCTTTGACACGCCTTACTATCATGACCGTGCAAAATGTCGGCCCCCTTCCTACTTCAACCACATGATGGGCCCATAACCCACAGTTCCACAGGATCGAAACCTGACTCTCCTATACACCCTGTTGCCAAAGTTATTCCTATAGCTTGACTTCGTATGTAATTTGCGAGCCACCTTCCTAGTGATCAATTCTGGTATCGGACACAATACTTATTCCCGTTGCTCTGAAACCCATTCAGACTCTGTTTCAGGCAATGAACGATTGCCTATCCGCTTGAAACTTCTTATTGCACCGTCTTACTTTGCTCTCGATGAGTTTCATTTGTTCAACTCGAGAGATACTCATATGTTCATACTTGGGAAACCCCCAGAAGATTTTCCCTTGTAACATCCTATCGTTGTAGAGCTGCCCCTTTCCTATTCGTAAGTACGATGGAGATCCCGAAGAAAGGATGACAAATTGATCATGGTGACTTGAAGCAGTGAAATGAAGACATCAACGAAAGGGATCAACCTCTTCGAAAGGGAAGCCAAGACCGAGAAGACTCGTTAGGTTTTTCGCTACCAACACCTTCGCCCCTTACTCCACCGCTTAAATCTCGGGACGAGATTTCTTGTAGTGGAGGAGAATTGTGACGCCCGGGAAATTAAGCTACAGTGATCCTTTGCTAATGATGCCACGTCACCTCGTTT
>NW_025236618.1:2886-5182 GCF_018294505.1 Triticum aestivum | reverse complement strand
ATAAAATAACTATAAAATGATTATAAAACATCCAAGATTGATAATATAACAACATGGAACAATCAAAAATTATAGATACGTTGGAAATGTATCAGCATCCCCAAGCTTAACTCCTACTCGTCCTCGAGTAGATAAGTGATAAAAACAAAATTTTTGATGTGGAATGCTGCCTAACATGTCATATCATATTTCTTTTCTTTATAGCATGGACACTTGGACTATTATATTTTTCAAAGCAATAGTCTAGTGTTGACATGATAACTTAAATACTCAAGCATATCAACAAGCAACCATGTCTTTCAAAATATCAATGCTAAAATAAGCTATCCCTGGCCCATCATGCTCAACCATTGATACATTCATGAAACACACTCGCATATTAACTACACCCAATACTCAAGTATGATCATGTTGCCTCCTAGTTGGTGCTTTTATAAGAGAAAATGGAGACTCAAATTCAAAAATAAAAATTGCATAAAGTAAAAGAAAGGCCTTTTGCAGAGGAAAGTAGGGATTTGTAGAGGTGCTAGAGCTCAAAGCGAAAAACTTAGAGATAAAAATATTTTGGGAGGTGTATCCATCCCACCAACGAAAATGACTTAGAGTTCACAACACTTTCCATGCTAGATATATCATAGGCGGTTCCCAAACAGAAAATAAAGTTTATTCCTTTTTCCACCATACTTTCACTTTCCATGGCTAACCATATCCATGGGTGCCTTGCATACCAACACTTTCCAAGGAATTTATTATTTGACAACATAAAGTAAATTCATTTTTCATTTCGGGACTGGGCATCCCTAATACCTTTGTCTTACTCTCGTGCAATGACAATTGAATGAACACTCATCATGAGAATAACACATCTAGCATGTAAAATATTAGCCACCCCTCACCACTCTGCGAGCGAAACGAACACACAAAAAGAGAATTTTATTTTGAAAATTAGAGATGGCACATACAAATTTGCTTAGAACTACAAAAGAATACCGATATAGTGGACTCATGTGGCAAAACTGGTTTAAAGGTTTTTGGATGCACAAGTAGAGATCATACTTACTGCAAAGTGAAGGCTAGGAAAAGAATGAGAAGCGATCAAACAAGAAACGAATAATCTCATAAGCAAGCATTAAGCATAATTAACACCGAATAATGCACCACAAGTAGGATATAATTTCATTGAATAATTATTGACTTTCGTGCTTGCATAGGGAATCACAAACCTTAACACGAATATTCTTACTAAAGCATAATTACGCATCAACATAACTCACATATCACATCATCATATCTCAAAACTATTACTAAGAATCAAGTTTATTTTGTCCAATGATCTTCATGAAAGTTTTTATTACACCCTTCTTGGATATCTATAACTTTGGAACTAATTTTCATATGTTGCTTTTGACAAGCTCAAACAAATATAAGTGAAGATCATGAGCATAAAAGTTCTTTATCTCAAATTAATTTAAGTGAAGCAAGAGAGAATTTCTTGAATTTTTTTCTAACTCCCAAATAAATATAAGTGAAGCAAGAGAGCATTTCTTCAAAAATACTAAAGCACAACGTGCTCAAAAAAGATATAAGTGAAACACTAGAGCAAGTCCATAGCTCATAAAAGATTTAAGTGAAGCATAGAGAGCAATTCTAACAAGTCATGACATAATTTTGGCTCTCTCAAATAGGTGTATCCAGTAAGGAATCAAGACTCAGAACACAAAATAAAACAAGCAAAGACTCATATCATACAAGGCGCTCCAAGCAAAACACATAGTATGTGACGAATAAAAATATAGCTTCGAGTAAAATACCGATGGTCGTTAGAAGAAAGAGGGGATGCCACTCGGGGGCATCCCCAAGCTTAGTTGCTTGCTCCCTTTTTGATAATAGCGGGGGATGCTGGGGCATCCCCAAGCTTAGGCTCTTCTTACTCATTCCTTCATCCATCGTAAGATAACCCAAAACTTGAAAACTTCAATCACACAAAACTCAACAAAACCTTCGTGAGATCCGTTAGTATAAGAAAATAAATCACTACTATAAGTGATGTATCAAACCAACTCATATTTTGTTTTTGCATTGTATCTATTGTAGTCCATTTTTTCTATGGCAAAAACTCATCAAAGAAAACCATAGAGCCATCAAAACAAGTACACAACGCAAAGAAAACAGAATCTGTCAAAACAGAACAGTATGTAGCAATCTGACTATTTCGAGTACTTCTGTAACTCCAAAAATTCTGAAAAACTAGGACGACGTGTACAATTTGTATATTGATCTACTGCAGAAGGAATGG
>NW_025236618.1:0-2791 GCF_018294505.1 Triticum aestivum | reverse complement strand
TATTTTATCGCCCTCTGGTTAAAAATTAGAGTTATTTTCGCGAGCACAAAAGTTTCTGTTTTTTCAGCAAGATCAAACAACTATCACCGAAGAAGATCCTAAAGGCTTTACTTGGCACAAACACTAATTAAAATGTAAAAAACACAATCATCACAGTATCATAATTGTGCTAACACTCAAAAACAGGAAGCAAAAAAGCAAAAATAAATTTTATTCATTGGTTTGCCTCCCAACAAGCGCTATAGTTTTACGCCCTTAGCTAGGCATAAAGCAAGGATCTAAGTTCTGTCATCCTTCTTATTAACTTTCTTAGAGGTGTTTTCATCATGTGGTTTTGTAAACACAACATAAAACATATTATCCATAGAAACCTTAGCATTCCTAATTTGGTGTTCATCATAACCTTTTTGATTCCCCGCAACAATCCAAGAGTAATGTTGATTAACATTATTGAAAACTTGTTGGATTATATCTAAAACGGGGACTTCCTTTTAAAGATTCTCATCAAAGATTTTATTATCCCCAAGAAAATGTCTTAAAGCATAGTCAGTATTGTAAAGAATTTGATCTATCACAGGTTTTTCATGATTCATACCATAAAAATCAAAAATTTCCCTAGCTTCCCGTATTATGTAATCAAATTCATTCATAAGGACAAGGGTGGCCATCTTTTTAGCCCTAGGATTCTTTATAACGGGAAGCTAAAAAAATCTTTGCAAAGTAGGATGGGTACGAATAATTTACTTTCAAGTTTTAGAACTAGTGCTGAAATAACATCCGCATAAGATATAGTAGTTTTGAGTATAGGAGCATCATCAAGACTTAGATTCCCAACACAATTGAAACAATTCTTGGATACCTCCTTTTCCCATAACGTTCCCTTGCCCCAAGATAAAAGTTTTAACATCCAGATTGCCCGTATGTCCAATATTAGGAGTTAGGCCATCATCTATTGGTGCCATACCGAAATCACTCATGATTGCAAGCAAAGGATAGATCTGGCAAGAAAACGGCAAACGGAAAAGAGGGGCGGATAAAACGACAAATTTTTGTGAAGTGGGGGAGAGGAAAACGAGAGGCAAATGGAAAATAATGTAAATTGCGAGGAGATGAGATTTGTGATTAGGAACCTGGTATATGTTGAAGATCCTCCTCGGCAACGGCGCGAGAAATTCCTTTTGATGTTGCTTGAAGCTATGTCGGTATTTCCCCAAAGAGGAAGGGATGATGCAGCATAGCGGCGGTAGGTATTTTGCTCAGATGTGAAACCAAGGTTATTGAACCAGTAGGAGAACCAAGCAACACGACGTAAACAACACCTGCACACAAATAACAACTACTCGCAACACGACGTGTAAAAGGGGTTGTCAATCCCTTTCGGGTAGCGGTGCCAAAAATTGGCAAACGGACGTGAGATAAATTGTAGTAGGTTGATAGATCGAATGCCAAATAAAATAAATAAGAATAAATTGCAGCAAGGTATTTTGGTTTAGTAGATCTGAAAATAAATGCAAAGGAAAAGTAGACCGCAAAGGCAAATATATGAGAAAGAGACCCAGGGGCCGAAGGTTTCACTAGTGGCTTCTCTCGAGAAAAATAGCAAACGGTGGGTGACCAAATTACTGTTGGGAAATTTATAGTACTTCAAATAATCATGACGATATCCAGGCAATGATCATTACATAGGCATCACGTCCAAGATTAGTAGACCGACTCCTTCCCGCATCTACTACTATTACTCCACACATCGACCGCTATCCAGCATGCATCTAGTGTATTAAGTTCATGGAGAAATGGAGTAATGCAATAAGAATGATGACATGATGTAGACAAGATCTATCTATGAAGAGATAGACCTCATCATTTTATCCTTAGTAGCAATGATACATACGTGTCATTTCCCCTTCTATCACTGGGATCAAGCATCGTAAGATTGAACCCACTACAAAGCACCTCTTCCCATTGCAAGATAAATAGATCAAGTTGGCCAAACAAAACCCAAATATCAAAGAAAAAATACGAGGCTATAAGAGACCATGCATATAAGAGATCAAAGAAACTCAAATACTTTCATGGATATAAAAATATATAACTGATCATAAACTCAAAGTTCATCAGATCTCAACAAACACACTGCAAAGGAGTTACATCATATGGATCTCCAAGAGACCATTGTATTGAGAATTCAACGAGAGAGAGGAAGCCATCTAGCTACTAACTACGAACCCGAAGGTCTACAAAGAACTACTCACGCATCATCGGAGAGGCACCAATGGAGGTGGTGAACCCCATCCGAGATGGTGTCTAGGTTGTGTCTGGTGATTCTGGACTCTGCGGCGGTTGGATCAATATTTCGTCGACTCCCCTAGGGTTTTGGGAATATTAGGGTATTTATGGAGCAAAGAGGTGGTTCGGGGGCACCCAAGGTGGGCACAACCCACCAGGGCGCGCCTGGGCCTCCTGGCTCGCCCTGGTGGGTTGTGCTCTCCTCAGAGCACCCCCAGGCGCAGCCAGTGCCCATTATGTGTCTTCTGGTCCATAAAAAATCTCTGTAAAGTTTCGCGGCATTTGGACTCCATTTGGTATTGATTTTTTGTGATGTAAAAACATGAAAAAACAACACTTGGCACTATGTCAATAGGTTAGTACCAAAAAATGATATAAAATGATTATAAAACATCCAAGATTGATAATGTAAAAACATGGAACAATCAAAAATTATAGATACGTTGGAGATGTATCAGATGTCGGAGGGGAGTAAAGGGATGGCTTGGCTAGCATTTCAGGGAAC
>NW_025236617.1:0-5183 GCF_018294505.1 Triticum aestivum | reverse complement strand
CGCTGCCTCGCCGCCCCACTCCCTCCCTCCCTTGCTCCGTGCCGCCACGCCGCGTCGCGCCACCCTCCCCGATGACGAATCCCCTCCCCTCGGATACATCGAATACATAGACTACATCAACGACGATGGCGGCTACATCGACTACATCGACTACATCGACGACGACGGCGGCTACATCGACTACATCAACGACGGCGGCGGCTACATCGACGACGACCACCGCTGCATCATCAACATCATCCGCCCCTAGGTACTTCTCCATCTCCCCTCGATATTCGGTGGATCCATCTCCCTTCATCTGCTGGATCCATCTCCCCTCTGGTTCGGTGGATCTTCTAGGGTTAGGATCTTCGTATGGTTCATGGGGTTAGGGTTAGGGTTCATGGGGTCAGGGTTAGGTTTCATGGGGTTCGTGGGGATGATCTCCCTCTGGTTCATGGCTAGAACATGATGGGGTTAGGGTTCTTGTTGCACGCCCATCCTGATTGTTCAAGTAGAAGACTTCTTTTATGTTGTGCCCATGGGGTTTGTAGCAGTGTTCTTCTTTTATGATATGTGCATGAAGCTTGTGTTCTTCTTTCTAGTGAAAAAGAGAATGCTTAGTACTTACTGTGGTATTGGAATTCCTGGTGTGTTAAGGCAGTATGACTAGTTTTAATATATACCATATTGGTGCTAGATAATTTTTGGTGTTTTAATATACTCTTCTAAATTGCCTGCATAAGCATGATTTCAAGGCCTACTATTATTGTTAACACTGCTTGCTTCTTTATTCATCAACTGTTGGGCAATCAGTTGCTCTGAATGCATAAGCTTGCCTCCATTAGGGAAAACAATTGAGTAATTCATTTGCTTATAGATGATTGCAGGTACATGGATAAAATTGCAAGTTAAAACATAAAAGTAATTGTTGTAAATAGTTGTTTTTGCTAATCCACATTACTGAAGTATAATTCGTGTGCACTGTATTTGTATCCAACTATATATAATTGTAATACATGTGAGTTCTGTTCTTGTCTCTGGTACCACAACCTTTATTCACTTAGCTTGATGTAGTTTGCTTCACATATACTACTGCTAATGCATTGCTTCACATATATAGTTTGCTTCAATTCAGTTGCTTGCTAGCATACATATGGTTAGGGTTTGCATCAGCAGTACTACTAGCACTTTGCTTGCTTGTTGTGTACTTTATATGAGGCACTAGGAAGATTTCTTGATGTACATTACTACCTCCTGCTTGATGTAGTGAAGATATTAAGAGATGCTTCATATCTTTCCAGTGTACATGTATGCTTGTTTAGTGCACTTACATGTTTGCTTAATTAATAACACTAGATCACTGTATTGTTGATCCATCAAGTTTGTTTCACATGTATTACATGTATGTGCATGATGGTCCAAATGCTTTCCTTTATTGATACAAGTGCATCATTTTACTTTATCCCTGTTGTATCTGATTGTTGTTTATTCTATTTTGCAAGCACCACCTCAAGATCATCCATGGCAAGGATGACAAGGTCAAACGTGAGGCCAACCGTTGGTATGCAACTTGCTCCTTGTGGTTATACTATCAGTTTCATAAAATCTATGTCTTAATATGCTAAGTGAAATGTATTGCTACAATTTGAATAAGCTGGCTTAATTGTGCCTGTGTGCTGTTAGTCTTCCTTACCTGAATAACTAGGATTAAATGATAACAAACATTCATGCATTCCAAACATTCCAAACATTCACCTAATAGTTATGTTTCCTTTATCATGCAAAGAAGAGCCTCTCACCGAGTACAAGAAGGTTAGGGCTAGAAATATCATGAGGAACAATCGGATGTTCCAGACCCTTGGCATCGGTGCAATAGCGTCGATGATTAGGAAAACAAATGATGTACGAGAAGGTAGAAGTGATGAGGTTCAAGAAGGTAGTGGAGTTATCAATGATGACCCAGAGTACAATCCTAAGGAGGATGAAGTTATTGATGGAGAGGAAGTGGATGATGTTGTAGTGAGAAAGACTGTTAAGGTGCAAACTTTGTCTTGCTTGGAGGGCTGGGGTTCTTTTATGCTATGTTATTCCTTGTGCTCACATATTTCTCTTGTGATCTAATGCTTTTTTCCGTGCTGTTTATATGAGGCACTGAAGGAATCTAGGACGAAGAGGCCTGGTGTTAAGAAGACAGTCAGCAAGAAGAAGAGCTCAGAAACATCTGCTGCAATGCCTCCAGGAAGGGTGATGGCCCCAGCTCCAGGACAAAAAAGAGGATCCTGGAACCTGATGAACCTGCCCTTGATAGAGTCACAAGGCAGAAAGCAAATATGGTGACTGCGACGGACCATCAGGAAAGTCTGCTGCGCATGGACTCTGAGACCTCGGTGCAAATGGGTGATGAGTTGCCGCCCATGGATGAAGGAACCACTCTCAGCATGGATGGAAGTGGCACTGTCTCCCTAGATGAAGGAGGAACCATCTGCATTGATGAAGCAGACACTGTCCACACAGACCTCAGCCCTGTTGCACCTTCTATTGACAGGAATGCTGTCATCAATGAAGAAGAACAGCAGCTTGTGCTTCAATCAGGCAAGTTGACCTTTGCAATGCTATCTTTTACTAGTGCATTTTCCAAATGGAATGATCATGTATGCTTTTGTCGATTTCTATTCTAATTTATGAGTTCAATTTCATTTTCAGATGCAATGACTACCAAGACTAGACATAGAAAGGGCAAAGGGCTAGAGAGGATCACCAAGTCGCTTGGTAGCAAGGTGCCTATCCAAATTGCCGAAGGGATGAAGCGTCCAGAGAAGCCTATGCATTCAGCAAAGCTTGCTTCTGAGTGTGGACTCGTTGCAAGAAGCCATCTTCCAGTTCTTCCTCACTTCAAGCTATACAAAAAATGCTAATCTATTGGAGAACTACATTGGGAAAGTTGCTATAAGCTACTTGTTTCATAGTTAATGTGCTATCTATTTTCTGTTACACCTATGCATGATCACTAATATTGTTCCTACCTTGTTTGTTGTCTTGGTAGGAAAATTTTGAGATGAACACGGACTTAGAGAGCATCAAGACCGCGTGCAAAGATATTTTGCAGAAAAGTTCGAAGAACAGACGCCATCAGATCAAGAAGAAGTATTTTGATACCGTAGCCGCAAATAAAGTCAGCATCAAGTCTCTGGTACCTGATCTGACGGATGGTGAATGGCAAGCACTGGTGGAGATGTGGTCTACCCCAAGACACAAGGTTTGTCTCTGCTTTGTTTGATGCTTTATGTTCTACACATGATATGCTAGTGCTAGATCATGCTGAAAGTATGCTTTTTTGTAGGGAACCTGTGTGTCGAACAAGATGAATCAAGGAAAAGTCGTGTACAATCAGAGAACTGGTTCCAGGCACTACACAACACACATTTTTGCCACTGTGAGAACTTTTCTCTAGAGACCTTACCGTTTGATCCTCGTTGGATAACATTTCTGATTCTTGCTGAATAACATTTTGATTTTTGTTGAAAACATTTCAGAAAGAAGATCGTAAGGGTGAGGAGCTGTCTGCGATTGACTTGTTTAAGGCCACCCACAACAGCAAGACGCACGGGTTTTCGGAGCCAGTCAAGGCTGCTATAGTAAGTCACTCCATGCTTTGTCCATGCCCTGTTTGATTCACAGCCAGCTTTGATGCTGTTTGATGCTTTGATGATTTGATGCTGTTTGATTCGGAGCCAGTTCCATGCTTTGATGCTGTTTGATAGTTCCATGCTTATAGTTCCATGCTAGGCTTAATGAAGATAGTTCCATGCTGTTTGATTCACACACGCTGTGTTCCATGCTTTGATGCTATTTGTTGCATTTTTTATGACATGATGAAATTTGATCTGAATGTTAGTCAGGAAGCCATCTTATATAGAACCACCATTCTAGGCTTAATGAAGCGATCATAGTGTTCCAATTGCATGTCTCCAGGTCACTAGTCATCATCTTGTATAAATTTTGTGTGCTGGTTTGGTTACTTCAAATAATCCATTTGTGTGCTGTTTGGTTTCTCCACTAATGCCTCTCATTTTCCTCCATATGCTAGCTTGAGATGGAAGAAATGAAGGACGCGCCGGTACCAGAAGGTGAAGAGCCAAAGTCTACTGTTCAAATTGTCGAAGAAGTGTTGTCGAAACCTGTCAAGCAAAGCACATTCCTCACGAATGTTGGGCTCCAGTCATCTAGGAACAACTCCCGCAAAGCAACTGCTGAAGTGTTTGCTCATGTTCGTGACCTTGAGCAGAAGCTAGAGAGGTCCGAGCTTCAAGCTGAACTGGTGCAAGAAGAATTGACGGCAATCAAGATGAAGGCAGAAGAATCTGAAGCTGCACGCGACAAGGAACTTGAGCTGTTGCGCAAGAAGTCTCAAGAATAGGAAGAGAAGTTAGCCCACTTGATGGCTCTCTTTGGAGCTAAGGTAGTTTGATGGCCGTGTTGTGGTTGAGCTAAGGTAGTTTGATGGCCCTCTTTGTCTTTGAGTTGAGCTAAGGTTGTTGCATTTTGAACTGAGCTGAGCTGAGAGCTATTGCATTTTGTTGCATTTTGAGCACCTGTGAAGTTATGTGAAGTTATGTGGATCATTTTGTTTATTTTCTGTGAAGTTATGTGGATCACTTGTGCACCTGGGCCTTTCTGTTTATAGTTATGCAAAATGAGAACTTGGGCTCTAAAAAGGCCAAGGCCCAAACAAGAATTAGACCAAAAAGGCTTGGGCCTAAAAAAAGATATGACTGTAAGAAAAAAAATTATAATAGGCTGCATAGCAGATAATAAAAAGGCCAAGGCCCAAATTCGAACTAGACCAAAAAGGCTGTGGCCCAAAACAATAGTGGACTATAAAAAAAATTCACCAGAAAAAGGCTCCATTCCCAGAAAATAAAAGGCCAAATTATTGGGCCAGGCCCATACACATAAGAAAAATAAAGAGAAAAAAATAAATTAAACGGGCCAAATTATTGGACTTGGCCCATGTAGACGGCTGAAATGGACCGGGCTGATTCTATTTTACGACCTTTTCATTTGGTCGTAATTCTGCCACGTCATCTTGCCACGGTGGATCTGACGTGGTGTGGTCGGATTGCTAGTGACCAAAATAATTGGTTGTAAAATCTACGACCTTTTTTTCGGTCATAAACGTCTACGACCATTCCAGAAGAAAG
>NW_025236616.1:3120-5185 GCF_018294505.1 Triticum aestivum | reverse complement strand
TCAACACTCACAGTATTGGCCAATTCTGACCCGTTTCATGGACCATTACTCACCGTTTTGGGGTCCCAAAGCGATTTCCATAGTTGTTGAACCCCAAGGTGCGCTTACGTGTCGGTCATCAACACTCGCGGTTTTTGTCGATTCTGACATGTTTCATGTACTATTACTCACCGTTTTGGGGTCCCAAAGCGATTTCCATGATTGTCGAACCCCCAAGGTGCTCTTACGTGTCAGTCATCCACACTCATGGTTTTTGTCGATGCTGACCCATTTCATGGACTATTACTCTGTTTTGGGGTCCCGAAGCGATTTCCATTGTTGTCAAACCTGGGGTGCGTTTACTTGCCAGTCATCATCACTCACAATTTTGGCCAATTCTGGTCTGTTTCCTGGACTATTACTCACCGTTTCGGGTCCCGAAGTAATTTCCATGACTAACGAAACCCGGGGTGCGTTTACGTGTCGGTCATCAACACTCATAGTTTTGGCTGATTCTTGCCCGTTTCATGGACTATTACTCTCCGTTTTGGGGTCCCAAAGTGATTTCCATGGTTCTCGAACCCTAACGTGCGCTTACGTGTCGGTCATCAACACTCGCGGTTTTTCTCGATTCTTACCCGTTTCATGGACTATTACTCAATTTTGGGGTCTCGAAGCGATTTCCATGGTTGTCGAACCCCGGGGCGCGTTTACATGTTGATCATGAACACTCACAAATTTGGCCAATTCCGGTCCGTCTGTTGGACTATTACTCACCATTCTCGAGTCCCGAAGTGATTTCCACGCTTAGCGAACCCCGGGGTGCGTTTACGTGTCGGTAATCAACACTCACAATTTTGGCCGATTCTGGTCCATTTCGTGCACTATTACTCAGCATTTGGGGTCCCAAAGCGATTTCCCCGATTGGCAATCCTCGGGGTGTGTTTACATGTCCATCATCGGCACTGACAGTATTGCCTAATTCTGACCCGTTTCATGGACTATTACTCACCATTTTGGGGTCCCAAAGCAATTTTCATAGTTGTTAAACCCCAAGGTGCGCTTGCGTGTCGGTCATCAACACTCGCAGTTTTGGCCGATTCTGGCCTTTTTCGTGGAATATTACTCACTGTTTTGGGGTCCCGGGTGATTTCCACAATTAACGAACCCTGGGTTGCGTTACGTGTCGATCATTAACACTCACGGTTTTTGTCGATTCTGACATGTTTCATGGACTATTACTCACCGTTTTGGGGTCCCAAACCGATTTCCATGATTGTCGAACCCCAAGGTCCGCTTACGTGTCGGTCATCCACACTCGCGGTTTTTGTCGATGCTGACCCGTTTCATGGACTATTACTCAGTTTTGGGGTCCAGAAGCGATTTCCATTGTTGTCGAACCCCGGGGTGCGTTTACTTGTCAGTCATCAACACACACAATTGTGGCCAATTCTGGTCCGTCTGTTGGACTATTACTCACCGTTTTCGGGTCCCGAAGTGATTTCCACGACTAATGAACCCCGGGGTGCGTTTACGTCTGGGTAATCAACAGTCACAATTTTGGCCGATTCTGGTCCATTTCGTGCACTATTACTCAGTGTTTTAGGGTCCCAAAGAGATTTCCACGATTGACGATCCTCAGGGTGCGTTTACGTGTCCATCGTCAACACTCACAGTATTGGCCAATTCTGACCCGTTTCATGGACCATTACTCACCGTTTTGGGGTCCCAAAGCGATTTCCATAGTTGTTGAACCCCAAGGTGCGCTTACGTGTCGGTCATCAACACTCGCGGTTTTTGTCGATTCTGACATGTTTCATGTACTATTACTCACCGTTTTGGGGTCCCAAAGCGATTTCCATGATTGTCGAACCCCCAAGGTGCTCTTACGTGTCAGTCATCCACACTCATGGTTTTTGTCGATGCTGACCCATTTCATGGACTATTACTCTGTTTTGGGGTCCCGAAGCGATTTCCATTGTTGTCAAACCTGGGGTGCGTTTACTTGCCAGTCATCATCACTCACAATTTTGGCCAATTCTGGTCTGTTTCCTGGACTATTACTCACCGTTTCGGGTCCCGAAGT
>NW_025236616.1:1181-3110 GCF_018294505.1 Triticum aestivum | reverse complement strand
CCCGGGGTGCGTTTACGTGTCGATCATCAACACTCATAGTTTTGGCTGATTCTTGCCCGTTTCATGGACTATTACTCTCCGTTTTGGGGTCCCAAAGTGATTTCCATGGTTGTCGAACCCTAAGGTGCGCTTACGTGTCGGCCATCAACACTCGCGGTTTTTCTCGATTCTTACCCGTTTCATGGACTATTACTCAATTTTGGGGTCTCGAAGCGATTTCCATGGTTGTCGAACCCCGGGGCGCGTTTACATGTTGATCATGAACACTCACAAATTTGGCCAATTCCGGTCCGTCTGTTGGACTATTACTCACCATTCTCGAGTCCCGAAGTGATTTCCACGCTTAGCGAACCCCGGGGTGCGTTTACGTGTCGGTAATCAACACTCACAATTTTGGACGATTCTGGTCCATTTCGTGCACTATTACTCAGCATTTGGGGTCCCAAAGCGATTTCCCCGATTGGCAATCCTCGGGGTGTGTTTACATGTCCATCATCGGCACTCACAGTATTGCCTAATTCTGACCCGTTTCATGGACTATTACTCACCGTTTTGGGGTCCCAAAGCAATTTTCATAGTTGTTAAACCCCAAGGTGCGCTTGTGTGTCGGTCATCAACACTCGCAGTTTTGGCCGATTCTGGCCTTTTTCGTGGAATATTACTCACTGTTTTGGGGTCCCGGGTGATTTCCACAATTAACGAACCCTGGGTTGCGTTACATGTCGATCATTAACACTCACGGTTTTTGTCGATTCTGACATGTTTCGTGGACTATTACTCACCGTTTTGGGGTCCCAAACCGATTTCCATGATTGTCGAACCCCAAGGTCCGCTTACGTGTCGGTCATCCATACTCGCGGTTTTTGTCGATGCTGACCCGTTTCATGGACTATTACTCAGTTTTGGGGTCCAGAAACGATTTCCATTGTTGGCGAACCCCGGGGTGCGTTTACTTGTCAGTCAGCAACACACACAATTGTGGCCAATTCTGGTCCGTCTCTTGGACTATTACTCACCGTTTTCGGGTCCCGAAGTGATTTCCACGACTAATGAACCCCGGGGTGCGTTTACGTCTGGGTAATCAACAGTCACAATTTTGGACGATTCTGGTCCATTTCGTGCACTATTACTCAGTGTTTTAGGGTCCCAACGCGATTTCCACGATTGACGATCCTCAGGGTGCGTTTATGTGTCCATCGTCAACACTCACAGTATTGGCCAATTCTGACCCGTTTCATGGACCATTACTCACTGTTTTGGGGTCCCAAAGCGATTTCCATAGTTGTTGAACCCCAAGGTGCGCTTACGTGTCGGTCATCAACACTCGCGGTTTTTGTCGATTCTGACATGTTTCATGTACTATTACTCACCGTTTTGGGGTCCCAAAGCAATTTCCATGATTGTCGAACCCCCAAGGTGCTCTTACGTGTCAGTCATCCACACTCATGGTTTTTGTCGATGCTGACCCATTTCATGGACTATTACTCTGTTTTGGGGTCCCGAAGCGATTTCCATTGTTGTCAAACCTGGGGTGCGTTTACTTGCCAGTCATCATCACTCACAATTTTGGCCAATTCTGGTCTGTTTCCTGGACTATTACTCACCGTTTCGGGTCCCGAAGTGATTTCCATGACTAACGAAACCCGGGGTGCGTTTACGTGTCGGTCATCAACACTCATAGTTTTGGCTGATTCTTCCCCGTTTCATGGACTATTACTCTCCGTTTTGGGGTCCCAACGTGATTTCCATGGTTGTCGAACCCTAAGGTGCGCTTACGTGTCGGTCATCAACACTCGCGGTTTTTCTCGATTCTTACCCGTTTCATGGACTATTACTCAATTTTGGGGTCTCGAAGCGATTTCCATGGTTGTCGAACCCCGGGGCACGTTTACATGTTGATCATGAACACTCACAAATTTGGCCAATTCC
>NW_025236616.1:0-1171 GCF_018294505.1 Triticum aestivum | reverse complement strand
CGGTTTTTGTCGATTCTGACATGTTTCATGTACTATTACTCACCGTTTTGGGGTCCCAAAGCGATTTCCATGATTGTCGAACCCCCAAGGTGCTCTTACGTGTCAGTCATCCACACTCATGGTTTTTGTCGATGCTGACCCATTTCATGGACTATTACTCTGTTTTGGGGTCCCGAAGCGATTTCCATTGTTGTCAAACCTGGGGTGCGTTTACTTGCCAGTCATCATCACTCACAATTTTGGCCAATTCTGGTCTGTTTCCTGGACTATTACTCACCGTTTCGGGTCCCGAAGTGATTTCCATGACTAACGAAACCCGGGGTGCGTTTACGTGTCGGTCATCAACACTCATAGTTTTGGCTGATTCTTGCCCGTTTCATGGACTATTACTCTCCGTTTTGGGGTCCCAAAGCGATTTCCATGGTTGTCGAACCCTAAGGTGCGCTTACGTGTCGGTCATCAACACTCGCGGTTTTTCTCGATTCTTACCCGTTTCATGGACTATTACTCAATTTTGGGGTCTCGAAGCGATTTCCATGGTTGTCAAACCCCGGGGCGCGTTTACATGTTGATCATGAACACTCACAAATTTGGCCAATTCCGGTCCGTCTGTTGGACTATTACTCACCATTCTCGAGTCCCGAAGTGATTTCCACGCTTAGCGAACCCCGGGGTGCGTTTACGTGTCGGTACTCAACACTCACAATTTTGGCCGATTCTGGTCCATTTCGTGCACTATTACTCAGCATTTGGGGTCCCAAAGCGATTTCCCCGATTGGCAATCCTCGGGGTGTGTTTACATGTCCATCATCGGCACTGACAGTATTGCCTAATTCTGACCCGTTTCATGGACTATTACTCACCGTTTTGGGGTCCCAAAGCGATTTTCATAGTTGTTAAACCCCAAGGTGCGCTTGTGTGTCGGTCATCAACACTCGCAGTTTTGGCCGATTCTGGCCTTTTTCGTGGAATATTACTCACTGTTTTGGGGTCCCGGGTGATTTCCACAATTAACGAACCCTGGGTTGCGTTACGTGTCGATCATTAACACTCACGGTTTTTGTCGATTCTGACATGTTTCATGGACTATTACTCACCGTTTTGGGGTCCCAAACGGATTTCCATGATTGTCGAACCCCAAGGTCCGCTTACGTGTCGGTCATCCACACTC
>NW_025236615.1:0-5186 GCF_018294505.1 Triticum aestivum | reverse complement strand
CGTCTAGATAATACTTTTCACTCAAAACGCGTGCACATAAGGAGTCAGGGTTCTGGACCAGTCGCCAACACTGTTTTGCTAACATAGCAAGGTTAAAACTGTGAAGGTCTCTAAATCCCAATTCCCCTTTCTTCTTCGGTACACATAATTTCCACCATGCGAACTAATGCATCTTCTTCTTGTCCTCATTGTCACCCCACCAAAATCCATCCAACTCATCAGTGATTGTTTTGTAAATTCCTTTAGGCAGTTTGAATACGGGCATTGCATAAGATGGTATTGCTTGGGCTACCGATTTTAGTAAATTTTCCTTGCCCTGCAAAGACAGAACTTTCACCTTCCAACATTTGAGGCGCTGGCATACCCGGTCAATAAGATGCCGGAAACAATCGCTTATTTCAACCCCCACCATAGTAGGGAGCCCCAAATATTTATCTGACAGGGCCTCCGTGACAATGTTTAGTTCCCCGCATACCTCTTCTCTTGCACCAACCGTAGTATTAGGGCTAAAGAAAATGCTAGGTTTGGGATTACCCACCATCTGACCTGAACTCCTACAATAGGCATCCAAAGATCCTCTTCAAAGTGTTTGCACATTGCATGTTTGCTTTCATCGGTATTAGGGAATCATCTGCAAAAAGAAGATTGAAATAGTAGGGGCATTCCTACACACTTCAATACCTTCCAGATTCCCAATTTCTTCCTCATAAGCAAGCATACTAGATAGTCCTTCCGAGCATAACAAAAAAAGGTACGGTGAAAGAGGATCCCCCTGCCGAAGACCCTTGGTGGGTGTAAACTCATCTGTCTCGGTATCATTGAAGCGGACCCTGTAGCTGACAGAAGGTACACACTCCATTATTAGCTGGACCAATTCCTCATGAAATCCCAACTTCAACATCATCCTTTCCAAAAAAATCCATCCAACTCTGTCATAAGCTTTATTCATGTCCAGCTTTACTGCACAGAAACTAGAAGACCCATGTGTTTTGTTTTTTATAGTGTGGAAACACTCATATGCCACCAGTACATATCAGTAATAAGTCTTCCAGGTACGAATGCATTCTATGTATGAGAAATAATTTCTAGGAGAATTCTCTTCAGTCTGTTAGCAATCATCTTTGAAATCATTTTGTAAACCTAATTACAGAGACTAATAGATCTATGATGTGTTATTACCTCAGGATTGTCTTGAAGGAAATATGCCCTAGAGGCAATAATAAAGTTATTATTTATTTCCTTATATCATGATAAATGTTTATTATTCATGCTAGAGTTGTATTAACCGGAAACATAATACATGTGTGAATACATAGGCAAACTTAGTGTCACTAGTATGCCTCTACTTGACTAACTCATTAATCAAAGATGGTTATGTTTCCTAACCATGAACAAGGTGTTGTTATTTGATTAACGAGGTCACATCATTAGTTGAATGATCTGATTGACATGACCCATTTCATTAGCTTAGCACCCGATCGTTTAGTATGTTGCTATTGCTTTCTTCATGACTTATACATGTTCCTATGACTATGAGATTATGCAACTCCCGTTTATCGGAGGAACACTTTGTGTGCTACCAAACGTCACAACGTAACTGGGTGATTATAAAGGAGCTCTACAGGTGTCTCCAAAGGTGGATGTTGGGTTGGCGTATTTCGAGATTAGGATTTGTCACTCCGATTGTCGGAGAGGTATCTCTGGGCCCTCTCGGTAATGCGCATCACATAAGCCTTGCAAGCATTGCAGCCAATGAGTTAGTTGCGAGATGATGTATTACAGAACGAGTAAAGAGACTTGCTGGTAACGAGATTGAACTAGGTATTGGATACCGACGATCGAATCTCGGGCAAGTAACATACCGATGACAAAGGGTGTCACACCCTAGCTAGTCATGCATTAGAGTGTTGCATCATGTTTACTCTTTCATCAGAAACTTGAAATGGGGATGACAGAACCCCCAGTCCCCTCTGAAACCAACTAGGGTTACTAAAATAATTTTTCAATGAACCTGAAATGCCCTTCTAAAATGCCCATCATTTTTGCCTTGGTTCAGAACCTCTGCCAAAAGTGGTGCACATTTTTCTAGGCCATCCTAGGGTTTTTGAATTAAATCATAGATATTTGAATTTGGGCATTTAAAATAATATAAAATATTTAAATGCTCAAATATCTCCAAACTAAAATGTTTCATGTTGGAAATAATCCAACTATGGACCAGGAGTAGTTTGGTGATTTTTGGAGTTGCCTAGGTATTTTATTTAATTCAACAAAGTTGCAGATATATTAAATAAAAACAGAAAACAGAAAAATATATAAAAGGAGTAGACTTACCTGGACCTACCTGCCCAGCCCAGCCGGCCCAGCACTGTGCTGGCCCGTGCCAGCCAGCTGCTTCCCCTTGCCAGAGCAGGCAGGGAGGTGAGCATGGCGCGCCCGAGCTCGCCACGCACCACCCAGCCTCTCTGCATCGCCCTGGTCGCCGTTGCGCCGCGTGGATCGTCTTCTGGTCGTCGCCCCGACCTCGCCGACACCCCATTCACTCTCCCCGGCTCTCCCTCGCTCTCTCTCCCGCCCGACCGAACACCACCGTCGCCGCCGTTCGCCATAGCCACCGTCTCCGACCACCCCTCGCTCCCCCGACCAGCTCAGGAGCTCCGCCTCGACTCCCTCTTCCTCCTCACCGCTCCACAGCTCCCCGGAAGCCCTGCATCGCCGTCACGTCGCCGTTCCCCTCTTCGGCCCCGATCATCGTCGCCGTCGAATTCGTCGTCTCCGGCGCGTCCCCGAGCCCGCTTCGACGCCCACTGCAACCGCGGTGAGCTACGCCACCGTTTCCCCCTCTCCTTCCCCTCGTTCCCTCACCGTAGCTTCCTCCCCACCACGGCCGAACCTCCGCCGTCGCCGAGCTCGCCGTCGACGCAGCTCCGGTGACCATTTGGTCACCCCGGCGAGTCCAACGGGTTCACAGAACCCCGTAGAGCATCCCTAGCGCCTCGCCTTGCTCGACTTCGAGCTCCAGCACCGATCCCGTGCACGACCGAACCCCGGCGGCCGCAGCCGAGCTCACCGCCGTCGACTCCGGCCACCCCGACCCCAACGGGCTCCGCCAAGAGATGCGGGTTGTCCTCAGCTCCACTCCGGTGGCCTCCGCGGTCCATTTGGTGGCCGAAACGACCAAAACCACTCTCGCCGCCGCGCTAATGGTCGCCGCCGGCCAGAACTCCGGCGGGCTGACGTGGCTTAGTTAATTAGTCACTAACCCCCCACCTACTGACGCTGACAAGTGGGCCCAGGGCCTAGTCAAAGCTAACCAGCCCGGGTCAACGCGGGATTAGCCCCTGTGTCACTGACGTGTGGACCCCACACGTCAGGTTTGACCCGAGCCAGCCCTGTTGACCTGCTGATGCCATTGTGACGTCAGGCTGACGCAGTAATTGAATTTCTGGATTTAAATTAAATCAGGAAATTCCAGAATATTAATTAAACTTCAAAAATTCATAACTTTTATTCTGTAACTCCAAATTGGACAAATTATATATGAAAAATGATCAGAAAAATCCAATCTATCCATCTGTACTATTTTCATGCATGATCAAACAAGTTAACTTGATGTTTTAAGCAGAACAAGAAAAGGCACTTTAAAAGGCCATATTTGAATTTGGAATTTGAATCTTTGATTCAAATTTGTTCAAACACTTCTGGCTTTAGTTGCATTAGCCCAACACACTCATATTGCCATGTTTCATGCATGCATCATATTGTTGCACATTGTTTGGTGATGCTTGTATATCGATGTCCTTTGCGACAGGTTCTGTTCCCGAGGAGTACCGTGATTACCTTAACGAAGAACCGTATCCGTGCATCGAACCATCAGGCAAGCAACCAACCATTTGATCATATCGATACAAGCCCATGTTCTCGCTTCTGCTCTCTTTACTGCATTAAGACAACGCGATTCAAACTGCTGTGTGCTACGGTAGTTGAACCCATTTCCTCTGCATGACCTGTCATTGCCACAGTAACTAGATGAAACCCACTAGCATGTGTAGGAGTTGATTGAGCCCTATGTATGTGTTGTTCCTACCTTGCTATGCCTGCTATGCTTAGAGTCGTGTCAGGTCTGGTTCATCTGGGTGATGGGCTAGAGTGAAATGATTATGTCGGTAATGAGAGTGGTGTGGTGAACACGATTTGGTAAAGGTATCGATGAGAGGCCATGTAGGAGTACATGGTGGGTTGTTTCATTGAAGCCGACCTTAAGCACTGAGATCTGTATGTGTGATTTAAGAATCAGCTACTACCATGCATTGGGCCCGAAACCAATGGACCCTCTCGACTTCTTATTCACCCTAGTTCTCCGTCCAGGAGTTGCAAGTAGTTTCTGGTGTTTGTAGTCTACTGGAGGCCGTGGAGAGCGCTGACCATAGGGGTGGGCTGTGATGCGGTAGGTACGTGGCACGGTGTACCGAATACCCGTTAGGTATCTCGGGAACCCTGTTCACATCGTTCGGGGCCGTATGGGAAACCTCGGCCGGACTCCCTGCGGATGGAACCTGAATAGGCGATAAACCTGGACTGGAGGCTTAGGTGATTAGGTAGGTCGTGGCCGACACCCACGTTGGGCTTCCGCTTGAAGGTTGCCGAGTACATGTCGTGTAAACGACGGTAAGTGGTGAGAGCGTGTATGAAGAAGTACCCCCTGCAGTGTTAACATGATCTATTCGAATAGCCGCGTCCGCGGTAAAGGACTACTTGGTTGCCTATACAGTTCATAGACAAGTAAATGGAAACTGATAAAAGCCTCAAGATAAGTGTGAGTGCCGAGGATGGCTCTTCCGTAGGAAGACGGAGGTGGATCCTCGGTAGTGTATTGAAGTGGTGAATAGTGGACTCGTGTGCGCAAAACATTTCAAGTTGGAGTATCGTAGGATAGTCTAGCCAAGAGTCAAAGCTGGCTTGCTGCAATAACTCCACCAACCCTTCTTGATACTATGCATGTATGTAGGATCTGATGTAAGTCTTGCTGAGTACCTTTGTACTCATGTTGCTATAATCTACATTTTTACAGAAGACGCTGCAACCCCTTCTGATGGGTTCTATGTAGACGTTGACATCAATGAGTAGGCTAAAGACCCAGGTGGTGACCCTGAGCTTGTGATGGACCACGTAGTATAGTTAGGCTT
>NW_025236614.1:4052-5187 GCF_018294505.1 Triticum aestivum | reverse complement strand
TTTTCAGTTATTTACCGATTTGTTTAGAGAGCTAAATGACGGTGAAATTGAAAATCACTACAAAATGAACTCTGAAAATGTTGGAACTTGGCATGGTATCATAATTTCACCCGCATAGCATGTGCAAAAGAGTAGAGAGGGTCACGGCGAAAACTGGACGCACCTCGTGTACAAATTGGACAATCTCTTTCGGAGTATCAGTGTTTCGGACGAGAACTCATGTGTTACACGGGCACTTCAATGTTTTTCAAACTTTTTGGAACTACAGCCAATTTATGCGTTCAGTATGCATCATTCAAAGCGACGTCATCAATTTCCAACACGCTCTGACATCATTTGCTGTTTTTCAGTCATTTACCGATTTGTTTGGAGAGCTAAATGACGGTGAAATGGAAAATCACTACAAAATGAACTCTGAAAATATTGGAACTTGGCATGGTATCATCGTTTCACCCGCATAGCATGTGCAAAACAGTAGAGATGGTCACGGCAAAAACTGGATGCACCTCGTGTACAAACTGGACAATCTCTTTCGGAGTATTAGGGTTTCGGACGAGAACTCATCTGTTACACGGGCACTTCAATGTTTTTTAAATTTTTTGAACTCTAGCCTATTTTTGCGTTCAGTATTCATCATTCAAAGCGACGTCATCAATTTCCAACACGTTCTGACATCATTTGCAATTTTTCAGTCATTTACCGATTTGTTTAGAGAGCTAAATGACGGTGAAATTGAAAATCACTACAAAATGAACTATGAAAATGTTGGAACTTGGCATGGTATCATAATTTCACCCACATAGCATGTGCAAAAGAGTAGAGAGGCTCACGGCGAAAACTGGATGCACCTCGTGTACAAACTGGACAATCTCTTTCGGAGTATCAGGGTTTTGGACGAGAACTCATCTGTTACAGAGGCACTTCAATGTTTTTTCAACTTTTTCGAACTCCAGCCTATTTTTGCGTTCTGTATGCATCATTCAAAGCGACATCATCAATTTCCAACACGTTCTGACATCATTTGCTGTTTTTCAGTCATTTACCGATTTGTTTAGAGAGCTAAATGACGGTGAAATTGAAAATCACTACAAAATGAACTCTGAAAATGTTGGAACTTGGCATGGTATCATCATTT
>NW_025236614.1:2218-3317 GCF_018294505.1 Triticum aestivum | reverse complement strand
GGACGCACCTCGTGTACAAACTGGACAATCTCTTTCGGAGTATCAGGGTTTCGGACGAGAACTCATGTGTTACACGGGCACTTCAATGTTTTTCAAACTTTTTTGAACTCCAGCCTATTCTTGCGTTCAGTATGCATCATTCAAAGCGACGTCATCAATTTCCAACATGTTCTGACATCATTTGCTGTTTTTCAGTCATTTACCGATTTGTTTACAGAGCTAAATGACGGTGAAATTGAAAATCACTACAAAATGAACTATGAAAATGTTGGAACTTGGCATGGTATCATAATTTCACCCACATAGCATGTGCAAAAGAGTAGAGAGGCTCACGGCGAAAACTGGACGCACCTCGTGTACAAACTGGACAATCTCTTTCGGAGTATCAGGGTTTCGGACGAGAACTCATGTGTTACGCGGGCACTTCAATGTTTTTCAAACTTTTTTGAACTCCAGCCTATTTTTGCATTCAGTATGCATCATTCAAAGCGACGTCATCAATTTCCAAGACGTTCTGACATCATTTGCTATTTTTCAGTCATTTACCGATTTGTTTAGAGAGCTAAATGACGGTGAAATTGAAAATCACTACAAAATGAACTCTGAAAATGTTGGAACTTGGCATGGTATAATAATTTCACCCGCATAGCATGTGCAAAAGAGTAGAGAGTGTCACGGCGAAAACTGGACGCACCTCGTGTACAAACTGGACAATCTCTTTCGGAGTATCAGGGTTTCGGAGGAGAACTCATCTGTTACACGGGCACTTCCATGTTTTTTAAACTTTTTTGAACTCCAGCCTATTTTTGCGTTCAGTATGCATCATTCAAAGCGACGTCATCAATTTCCAACACGTTCAGACAACATTTGCTGTTTTTCAGTCATTTACTGATTTGTTTAGAGAGCTAAATGACGGTGAAACTGAAAATCACTACAAAATGAACTCTGAAAATGTGGGAACTTGGCATTGCATCAACATTTCACCCGCATAGCATGTGCAAAAGAGTAGAGATGGTCACGGCGAAAACTGGATGCACCTCGTCTACAAACTGGACAATCTCTTTCGGAGTATCAGGGTTTCGGACGAGAACTTATCTCT
>NW_025236614.1:789-1573 GCF_018294505.1 Triticum aestivum | reverse complement strand
TGTTCTGACATCATTTGCTATTTTTCAGTCATTTACCTATTTGTTTAGAGAGCTAAATGACGGTGCAATCGAAAATCACTACAAAATGAACTCTGAAAATGTTGGAACTTGGCATGGAATCATAATTTCACCCACATAGCATGTGCAAAAGAGTAGAGAGGGTCACGGCGAAAACTGGACGCACCTCGTGTACAAACTGGACAATCTCTTTCGGAGTATCAGTGTTTCGGACGAGAACTCATGTGTTACACGGGCACTTCAATGTTTTTCAAACTTTTTTGAACTCCAGCCTATTTTTGCGTTCAGTATGCATCATTCAGAGCGACGTCATCAATTTCCAACATGTTCTGACATCATTTGCTGTTTTTCAGTCATTTACCGATTTGTTTAGAGAGCTAAATGACGGTGAAATTGAAAATCACTACAAAATGAACTCTGAAAATGTTGGAACTTGGCATGGTATCATCATTTCACCCGCATAGCATGTGCAAAAGAGTAGAGATGGTCACGGCGAAAACTGGATGCACCTCGTGTACAAACTGGACAATCTCTTTCGGAGTATCAGGGTTTCGGACGAGAACTCATCTGTTACACGGGCACTTCAATGTTTAAAAAAAAAATTTGAACTCCAGCCTATTTTAGCGTTCAGTATTCATCATTCAAAGCGACGTCATCAATTTCCAACACGTTCTGACATCATTTCCTATTTTTCAGTCATTTGCCGATTTGTTTAGAGAGCTAAATGACGGTATAATTGAAAATCACTACAAAATGAACTCTGAAA
>NW_025236614.1:0-779 GCF_018294505.1 Triticum aestivum | reverse complement strand
GAGAACTCATCTGTTACACGGGCACTTCAATGTTTTTTAAATTTTTTGAACTCTAGCCTATTTTTGCGTTCAGTATTCATCATTCAAAGCGACGTCATCAATTTCCAAAACGTTCTGACATCATTTGCTATTTTTCAGTCATTTACCGATTTGTTTAGAGAGCTAAATGATGGTGAAATTGAAAATCACTACAAAATGAACTATGAAAATGTTGGAACTTGGCATGGTATCATAATTTCACCCACATAGCATGTGCAAAAGAGTAGAGAGGCTCACGGCGAAAACTGGACGCACCTCGTGTACAAACTGGACAATCTCTTTCGGAGTATCAGTGTTTCGGACGAGAACTCATGTGTTACACAGGCACTTCAATGTTTTTCAAACTTTTTTTAACTGCAGCCAATTTTTGCGTTCAGTATGCATCATTCAAAGCAACGTCATCAATTTCCAACACGTTCTGACATCATTTGCTGTTTTTCAGTCATTTACCGATTTGTTTAGAGAGCTAAATGACGGTGAAATTGAAAATCACTACAAAATGAACTCTGAAAATGTTGGAACTTGGCATGGTATCATCGTTTCACCCGCATAGCATGTGCAGAAGAGTAGAGATGGTCACGGCAAAAACTGGACGCACCTCGTGTACAAACTGGACAATCTCTTTCGGAGTATCAGGGTTTCGGACGGGAACTCATCTGTTACACGGGCACTTCAATATTTTTTAAATTTTTTGAACTCTAGCCTATTTTTGCGTTCATTATTCATCATTCAAAGCGACG
>NW_025236613.1:0-5187 GCF_018294505.1 Triticum aestivum | reverse complement strand
CGCACCGCATCTGGTGAGGCAGTGGCAACATACGATGTGCTGGATCCATGCACCATTTGGACGGACCCAATGGATTCCTGACGGACGGAGTCTGAGTGCTGCTGTCGGGCAGACTGGGCCCGGGAGGGCGGATGGTCATCTCCTCCTTGGGGTCGCGTGGGACAAGCTCTGGATCAATGGATCTGGAGGTGTAGGACTCGAATCCGCTGCCCGCCATGCTGGTGAAGGTAGGAGATCATCAGACAAAAGCTTGAGTGGCGGAGTGGACTGGAGGGAAGTGGAGTGGAGTTGAAAGGGTTTGGTCGGGGATACTTGCACGCGGTCATGGCCACGGGACGGAAGATAGCCTCGGGTCGGACCCCGTAGCTCAAGCATACAGGCTCCGATTGAGCCAGTTCCAGGTCCGTTGGAAAGCCCTAGAGAGGAGAGGGCCGTCGCGGTTTGGCATGACACGGCCCGCACATGAAGTCGCGTGCTACGTGGTGCCAAACCCTGAAATACCCGCTTGACGCGCGAGACAGGGAACGGTCCATGTGTGCCTACAGAGCGCCGAATGGGCCCACGTCTTCACGAGAGAAGTCGTAGACGTCGCCTCGAGCCCTCCACAAAGTTTGGGACAGACCCAAGGAGTTTGAAAAAAAACACATCACAGGGCTAGGCTACCGAGGCACCCGTGCTCGCCACTATTCGCATGCACGGTCCCGGCGTTCTAGAATCTCCTGGTTTCCCGAGGAGCCTTCCCTCCCGTGCCCGGGAGGCCATGTCATGCTCCCAGAGATTCGGTGGGCTTTCCCGCTCAAATTTTGGCTTCACGAGGCCCTGGTTAGCGTTCCTTCATTTTCCCGCCTAAATTTTGGCATGGGCGTACTTGCCCCGTGCCTACGGTTCATTTTGGCATGGGTTGGTAGCTTCTCGCGAGAGCCGTAGCCGGTGCATACGGGCTCCAATGGTGGTGGTTGGGATGGTGTTAGAAAGCTCTCGAAGAGATGGGGTCCCGCCGGACTTGTGATTCTCGCGATCCCGACGTTTTTGCATGGCGGGAGGTCTTCCTACCACTATGTAGACTTCGGGAATACAGATTCGTTAGGAAAAACAATCGTGGCTAAAAAAGGCCGTCTGCTAGGGTTTACGGGCCTCACAATTTCGAATTGACCAACTTTGTTTTCCCGCCCGGGGTTAATCACCTACGCGTGGTTGCTATCGATACCGTTAGTGCATCATGGCCGTATCGTAAGCATCACGTTCACTAAGTGATTGACTTGAATCCTTTTGAGGTGTTCACTGCTTTGTTGAATGGTGAACAAGTAACACCGCCCCCCCCCTCCCTTATCTTCGTGATATTTGGGATCCACCCAAACTATATCACCATCCTAGCACCAAGCCTTGATATCATTTATAGTTCACCTTGCTCGTTTCAAAAAACTTTGCTCGGGCCTAATGCACGCGGTCATGGCCGCAGGACGGAAGATAGCCTAGGGTAGGACCCCATAGCTCAAGCATATGGGCTCCGATCGAGCCAGTTCTGGGTCCGTTGGAAAGCCCTCAGAGAGGAGAGGGCCGTCGCGCTTTGGCATGACACGGCCCGCGCGTGAAGTTTGGGCGCTACGTGGTGCCAAACCGTGAAATATTCGCTTGGCACACGAGACGGAGAACCGTCCACACGGGCTTACGGAGCTCCAAATGGCTTGCCAGAGAACATGCTTGAGGGAGGACAAACAAGGAAGGAAAATTGTTGAACTAGGTGTTAACAAGACAAACTGTTACCAATAAAAAGTGTACTTTTAGGAGAAATACAATTTGGTTCCTGGTTGTATATACACCCTATATGCAAATTATTTTAATAATTAAAAAAAAATTCAAAATAGTTCAGAAGTTTTTTTAGAATAAACTTGACTTTCTTTTGCACTAGTATATAAATTTTCACCGGGAAAAAACCAACATTGATTTTAGGGCAAAAAAGGCAAAATTTATTTGCTATTATAGGTCACTATTCACACTATTTTGACAAAAAAAATGTATTTTTTGAAAAGAAGTCAAAGGGGGATTTTCGTTTTGTGATTTTTTTCTCACAAGTACAATGGAAGGTCGAGTTTATTTCAAAAATATTTTCAGAATTTTGTGACTTTTTGTTGAATTACTAATTTTTTTTTCATATAGGGTGTAGATACACCCAGGAACCAAACGTCCGCGTCCGTACTTTTAGTCCCTTTTTACTGAACGTGTTTAGTTTTAGTTCATCTAGTGTGTTAAAAGACTTAAAACCAGTGCCTATACTAATTACAAAGGGACATCAAACGAGCACGATAGAAATAGAGTAGAGTGAGTGTGCCTATACTCTTTTTTTCTAGGGGAGTGTGCCTATACTCTGTCGCTTTACCGGGTGTTGGTTTCTGTAACTGGACAACAAACGAGCAGAGCCGGCGTGTGTCGTTGGTTCGCTCGTGGAAAGCTAGTAATTCGTTGCGTGGAAAGCTAGCCTGTGTGTGTGCTGCTCTGCTCCTCCTCTGTTTTTCTCTTGTGTCCGTTCGCTCAAGCAGCTTGCGTGCGTGTTTGCATCCACCGGGAACATACGACTGTCGGCGCCTTACAAAGTGCATGCTTGCAGAAGGAAATCATTAAACATACGACTGTCGGCGCCTTACAAATGTGTACTAGTAATCTAACTGGATGCTGAAGCGTGCTTGCAGCAGTTATCTAGGGACACCGGGAGAACAAGAGACAACATACACATTTTCTGAGTGACAACTTAGATGATATGCAGAGCTCAAGAGATGGTAGTCTCCATCACCAGTATGGTGCTTTGTAGTTAAACTAAACCAGGTGGTGAAACTTTTGTACAAACGCACAGATACTATGTAGTCTCCATCATCCAACGGAGAGAGTACAGTGTACTGGGGTACCACATAAGAGAGAAGTATCGAGCTAAGCAATCTTAAACTTGAAAATTGGCCGTCCAGACAACGAGCAGCGGCAACTCTTCTGTTCCTGATTCTTGACTTATTTAATCAAAGCTGGGAATTAGAGACCAAACATATTTGTCAACACGCAAAAAGAGTAGATTAGGGTGGTTCGGATGTGTGCTGACTGCTCTCTCCATGACAGTCTTTGCAGCTTGAACAATGCCCCTGTCGCCATTTGCTTCGCATCTGATAGTACTGAGGCAGCGGAGGTTCTCCATTCCAAAGTCCAGCGAGTCAGCTTCAGCTACGTGGCAAATAAGCACGAGTTTTTCTAGCTTGGGCATGGATCGTGCTGCAAACATGTGATCTACCGTGTGATATTTTGCATCATAAATAAAAATCTTCAAGGATAGGAAACCAACTTCACCACTGATTCTGAGCTCGTTTGACATTGTTTGTTCCTTTAGGTGCAGAATGAGCAGAGAGGGTAAGGCCCCAAGCATGCAGATATCATCCTGCTTAACTCCCTTCACTTCAAGGATTAGCTTTTGGAGGTTCCTGAGGGAGCTTGCCCATTTCGGGATCTGCGGGATGGCTAAAAAGAAGTTAACAAGCTTCTCGAGGGTAAGCTCGCACAGATGTACCTGTAAGAGGCCTCTCCCATCCCGAATAGTCAGGGACTGCAGGTTCTGGGTGCCTAGCTCACACAGGGAAGATACGATAGCTCTGTTGCGCTCTTCCGCAGCTTCAATTGTATCATTGGTGTTAGAATCAAGGGCCAGGTTACTCAAATTCTTCAGCTGGCCAAGGCCCGACACAAAGTCTAATGACTGTATGGAGACACCGACCTCTTTCAACGCCTCCAATGCTTCCATCTTCGCAACCCCATCAGGACATTTAACACCATACTCAACAAGTAGATGCGACAATTTTCTGAGATTAACAATAGATGCAGGTAATTCCTTTACCGGATTTTCTCTTAGGTCTAGTACCTCTAAGCACCCTAAACGCCCAATTTGTTTTGGGAGCTCTCTTATTCCTACATGTCTCAAGTTCAAGTAACTCAGCTGGAACAACCTCACTAGATTTTCAAGATTTTGTTCTGAATAACGGACATAGTGGATCAAGTGCAGAACACGCAGATGTCTGAACTTCTCTAAAGAAGGCATTTCCACGGAAGCTCCATACACTGATCTGACATGGGATAAATCCAAGCCTGCTGTTGGTATTGTTGAATTTTCTTGCTTGCCACCTTGTAGAGATAACCGGTGAATGCTTTCTGTCCCAGCTTTTGGATTGGAAATACTCAGGAAAGTAACAAAGTTCTCTTGAATAGACTTGGATTTGATGAAATCAAGAATTACGTCATGAACTCGACAATACCTCACCTCACCATATTCATTTGTTTCCCCAGGTAGGATCAAGCCCCTATTGAGGAGCTCATTAAAACACCTTTCTCCTGTCTCATGTATTGTAAGCCCTTCTTCTTTAGGAATGAATCCTTCACCTATCCAGTCCCGTATCAGATTAATCCTATGAATTGAAGAATCCTCAGGAAATATACTGATATATAAGAGACAAGTCTTCAGATGAGCAGTCAGATCAATATAACTAAGTGACAATATCTTCATCATTACTTCAACATCATGATTCCTTTCAAGTGCACGACCAATTGAATCTTTTACTTTGCTCCATTGGTCCTCTGTTCTTCTTGTGTTAGCCAGCAAACCAGATATAGCTATGATTGCCAAAGGTAATCCAGCACATTTTTCCAAGATTTGATTAGAAACTTCTTCAAGGTGTGGAGGGCAATTATCTTCGGAGTCGAATAGTCTTCTATGAAATAGCTCTCCTGAATGCACTGAATTAAGAGGCTTTATATCATAAATATTGCCACTGAAAGATGAACAGCATGATTTGGCAACTTCATTTATACGAGTAGTGGTGATTATGATGCTGCCAGAACTTGTCATGGGGAATGCAAACTTAATAATATCCCATGCCTCCACATTCCATATATCATCAACGACAACAAAATACCTGTACATGGAATCACATGAGATATCCGCATGGTTTTAATATGAAGAACGTACGACAGGGTAGGCAAATAAATAAAGTAAACATGAGCATAGTGATACCAAAAAGAATACTCCCATGTAAGAAAGCTACATGTTAAAATCATTGAAGCACACCAAGGCATGCCCTTAAGTGTGCCTAGGCAACAGCAGATTGCCTAGCGCGTAATCATGCTAGGCGTGTGCTTTGGCGAAATAGACGCTAGGCAGAG
>NW_025236612.1:0-5187 GCF_018294505.1 Triticum aestivum | reverse complement strand
TGGTGCGTGGCCGCCATGAACTCGGCCAGTGTTGGGTACCCAAGGATGGCGTTGTAGGGCAGGCGGATGTCAGCGACGTCGAAGTCAATGAGCTCTGTGCGGTAGTTGTTGCGCTCGCCGAAGGTGACTGGGAGGCGAACCTGCCTGATCAGGTGCGTTGATCCATCGGTCACTCCTGAGAATGGCTTGGTGGCGTGCAACTAGTAGTATGGCACCTGGAGTCTGTCGAACGTCTGGATGGAGAGAATGTTGGACCCTGCTCTTCCATCAATGAGAGTCTTCATGACGGTTATGTTGCTGATGACGGGGGAGGAGAGCATGGGGAGCGTGCCAGTGGTGGCCGCGCACTTGAGCCTGTCTGTGGAGTCGAAGGTGATGGCGCACTTGGACCACTTGAGCGGGTGAGTTGCCTCAAGCTTGGGGAGTTCTACATTGACCTCGCGTACAAACGGCTTAAAGACGTGGTGGGAAGCTGGGGCTTGTGAGCCGCCCAAGATGCAGGCGATGGCTCCCGGCTCCTGGAAGCCCCCAGCCCCCTCGTCCCATTGGTGATCTTTGTTCCTTCTTGGCGGTGGAGGCAGAGGAGGCAAGGCTGCGTTGCCCTGAGGGTGGTCCTCAGGCGGTTGCTCCCTCCAGTTGCCCTTGCGAGGCTCATCATGCCAGCGATCCTCACGAGGCTATTCGCGCCACTGCTGATGACGGTCGCGTCCGTCCTAGCGGCCTCTGCCTCGGCCACCTCCGCGACCATAGCCCCAATCATTGCGCTCGGGGCATCGACCGAGGTGGCCTTCGCGGAGAGCCCTGAGCTCCTGGCAGTCACTGGTGTTGTGGCTATAGACGTTGTGGAAGGTGCAGAACGTCCGCTTGCCCTTGGATGAGTCGGGGTGGTCGTAGCCACGCTTGGTTTCTGGCTCTGCCGCAAGCACTGCTTGCCCCTTGTGCTTCGTGTACTTGGTCTTGGTCTTCTTGTCTTCTAGATCAGCATCAAGGAGCTCGAGGAGGGAGAGTCATCCCTCCTCAGCCCTCGCACACTTGTTCTCCATGTTGAACATCTCCGGAGTAGTGCAGAGGTCCTCGTGGATGGCGAGCTCCTCCTTCATCTTGACGTCACGGACGCCATCGGTGAACACAGAGATGATGGCCTCGTCAGACACCTCGAATCTTGAGGCGGACGTTATTGAAGCGCTAGATGTATTTATGCATGGTCTCCCCAGGTTTCTGCTTGACGCGGCGCAAGTTGCCCCCGGCCGGCGGACGGTCGCGTGTGCCCTGGAAGTTGGCGATGAAGCGGCCGCGCATCTCCTCCCAGGAAGAAACCAACCCCTCAGTCAGATTCAGGAGCCAAGAACGTGCGCCATCCTTAAGGGCCATCGGGAACCAGTTTGCCATGATCTTCTCATTGCTGTTGGCCGCGTCGATGCTCAGATTGTAGAGTTGTAGGAACTCGGCGGGGTCTGCGGTGCCGTCGTAGCATGGAGGCAGGTCAGGCTTGAACTTGCTCGGCCATACGACGTTGTGGAGCTCTGTAGTGAATGCACGGCATCCTGCCGTGGCCATAGGAGGTCGTCGAGGGGGTGGAATGTAGTCTTGATGCACGCGCACTGCCACCTCCTGTGGCGGCTCGTGAGCCTGGTGCTGGGGTGCTGGAAGCACGTGCGCTCCTCTTGGGGGCTTTGCACCACCTGGCAGCTCACGTCATCTGGAGCCGGCGTCGGGCGCTGCAGGTTGCGCCATGCAGCCATACGGCTTGGCTCGATGATGGCGCCTCGGGCCGGACGCGGAGGAGGAGCCCCGTGTGTGACGTCGCCCGCTGTAGGCGGTTGCTGAGGCAGTGAGCAAGCCGGCCCCTCGGAGCCCTCATGCGCGACACTGATGAGCTCAGCGATGCGCTCGAGCCACTCCTCGTAGAGGTCACCCATGGGACGGTAGAAAAGAAGCTCCCCCGCCATGAGCAGGGCGGCCTACGCATCCACCTCGTCGCGGCGTGCGTGGGATGATGAGGTTGCTGGGGTGAGCGACGAAGTAGCGGTGCGGCTGTAGCGGCGCACCGATGGGTGCAGCGAGGAAGCTTGCTGCTCGTGACCGGCAGGGCCTATGGCGGCGTTGGCCACCGGATAAGGAGCGCGGCGGGCACAACCGTTTCCCGCCGGAGAGTTCTGAGCAACGCGGGCGGCGACTGCGGCCTGATGCTCGGTGCGAGCCCTGCGCGCGTCGGACATGGAGGTGTCGGAGCAGAGGCGGATCGAACGACGGAAGAGAGGATCCAACGCACCCCTACCTGGCGTGCAAAACGTTGGATATCGGGGTCCGGCAACTCGTGAGAGGTTCGAACACTAGGGTGCGTGCGGAGATCTCAACCTGCCCAACCTGCCTACTCATGATCCTCCCTAGCCTAGCGCGCAAAGCTCACAGAAACACAGAGACACAGAGATTTATACTAGTTCGGGCCACCGTTGTGGTGTAATACCCTACTCTAGTTTGGTGTGGTGGATTGCCTCGAGGGGCTATGGATGAACCAGTTACAAGGATGAACAAGCCTCAGGAGGTGAGGTGTTCTTGAGCTGATGTGGTGCTCTACTTGCTCTGATTTCCGTCAGAATGGATCCCTCTCTATGGTGGTGGCTAAGTCCTATATATAGTGCCTTGGTCCTCCTACCAAATATGAGCTGGAAGGGATTCCACAGCAGCATGATTTGAAAGGGGACAAGTAGTATACTCTATCCTAACAAAAGTAATCTTCGCCTGCGAAAAGCCTCTGGTCGTGACGCTGCGGTGGGCTCGGTGATGACCTCCGTCTTGCCGTCTTGGCGGTCATGGTCTCGTTGCGCTGGAATGGAAACCTTTGGCTGATTCCTCCAGACTCAGCGCCTGTGGCTTGCCTTCCTTGCACCGAAGAGGAAACTTGGGCTCTGCACCCGCCTAGCGTCCGCCTGTCCTTGGTCATCATGGCTCACATCAGCTAAGCCTCACGAGGTAGCTGCATAGATCTCTCCGCCCCTCAGGAGACCTCCTGAGAAGGCCGACTCCTTCGGGGTTCTTGTTGTTGTCTGCCTCACGAGGCTTGGCCCCTCGCGGGGGTCTTGTGGCATTGATGTTGAAGCTGGACCGCACCACGCCGTCGATGGAGCCACGTGGTGGGCCGCAGGCAGGCAGGACTGGATGCCCCCAAGTCCAGGACGCCAACACACACAATGGTAGTAGGTCTCCATGGCATCACCAGTCATGCTCCTCCTCCTACTCTTCCTCAGAAACCTTTGCAGCACGGGGAGAAGTGTGAACTCCGGTCTCCTCCTAGGTGTTAGACCACGGGGCAATGCACTCTGATCCAGGACTACTCATCAGTGATCCGCTCCTCAGAGCCATCTGCAGCCTCAAGGCCAACCTATCTCATAATAGCCTTGTCATGATGACGAGCCATCTTGGCCTCCTTGTGAGCCTTGTTCTGGCCCTTGGCCTGAAAGCAGAACAGACGCTTCGTCTTCTCCTTGAGCTTATTCGCCCAAGAGGGCTTCTCAGATGGGGGCACATACTCCAGCCCATCATCATCCTCCTCCTCATCATCAGATAGGACAGTCTCCTGCAATGGAGGTGCCGCAGTAGACGTACTCCACTTCTCCTTCTGACGCAGCTCGATAGTGTCATGAGACACCATGTTGTCTATGACAAGCTCCTCATCTGGAAACTTGGTTGCATAAGTGTCCGATAAGCTGCATAAGATACGGCCCATAGATGATGCACTTGCGCTCCATGACAGCAGAGTGAAGCTCAGACCACATCACATGTGACATATCCAGCACCTACTGAGAGCCCTGATGTTCTTGACAGAACATAAGCATGTCAACAAGGTAAGAGTGCACGTGATCCAAGTTGCCAATCCGAGGGAACATGATGTTCCAGAAGATCCGATGCATGATGTCTAGGAAGGGCCAGAGCTCATAAGTAACCTTCCCAGTTTCAGACACCTTCTTGGTAGAATAGGGCCAAAGCTTTTCCTTGTGAGTAGCGGCAATCTCCTTATGAGGGCAAAACCCAAGTGGGGTCTGGGCACCCTCATCATTGTATGACAAGCTGACCATGAAGTCCTTCCATGGTGCGGACAGACGGCGACCATTGGTCATCCACGACAAAGTACGGGCCTGATCATGCCCAAAGTGAACGGTGGCAAAGAACTGGGCCACGAGCTCGGCATCAAAGTCTTTGTTGAAAGTAATGATCCTCTTGATGTCCAACTCCTCACACCTCTGCAGAGCATTCCCAAAGTAAGGAAGGTACTTCTCCATGTGAGTGAGATCGACAGACTTGACCTTCACATACAAGTTCTTATTTTGCTTAAAGACATCGTGGTAGATGGACTTCAGAAACTTGCTCTACAATGGACGCCTGTCAGGACCCCGACTCAATGCCACACCGATCTAGCATGTAACACCTCATATCACTTTGCGGCCTCACGCACGGTATTCCCACGGGTGTTGCCTTACCAGGCCCGGGACCGTTTGCGCCTTTTGGCACATGTATATGATAGTGTCGCTAGCATCCATATGACAAGGAGCCCGGGCTGACATGGCTAGTCGTGAACCCAAAGTGGCACTAACTTACAGGGACATGCATACATGACCCAACGACGAACGTGTCGGTCATCAGCGAGTGAATCCGGGCTGTCGCAACTGGGCCAGCAGGACTCCGATAAACCGGGCTGTAGCAGGCTAACAGGACTCCGGTAGACACCACGTGACATTTCCCCGAAGGGACAGACACAGGAACGAAGAAGGACACATGCTGGCTAGCCTAAGTGTTCTGGAGCAGTAGCAAGCTACCATGGCTCAGTGGAAGCACTAGGAAACATTTCCCGGTAAGAGAGGCTACCAAGGATAAACAACTAGGTTGTCAGATCCCACACATACCAAGCATTTCAATAACACACACACAATATGCTCGATATGTGCAAATACAACATGGCATCACAACATGACTCTACGACTCAAGTATTTATTCAATAGGCTCCAAGGAGCGAGATATTACAAACATGGGTCTCATGAC
The DNA here is from genome assembly GCF_018294505.1 of Triticum aestivum. Lineage (NCBI taxonomy): Eukaryota > Viridiplantae > Streptophyta > Magnoliopsida > Poales > Poaceae > Triticum > Triticum aestivum. The sequence continues at coordinate 150 of NW_025236612.1, read as the reverse complement.
CCAACATTCAGAGAATACAAGTCAAAGCACACGCGAAAGCTTAACATGTCTGTGTATAGACAACTATAAATGAAAAAGGCTGAGAAGCCTGACTATCTACCAGATCCTGCCGAGGGCCCAAGATCGTAGCTGAGGTAACAAGCTAAACGT
>NW_025236611.1:0-5188 GCF_018294505.1 Triticum aestivum | reverse complement strand
GACAGAAATGTGTCTGTAGGTGTGCTCACGGGTCGTCCGGCGGAGGAAATGCCTGGTTCCACGGGTGACCTTCTTCCCGAGCTGCTGCAACTGCACGAACATGTCCGGCAGGCGATGAGCGGCGTCGTTCAGGCCTTATGGCCTTCCGTCTCCCTACCCGAGGGACTTTGAGGGCTTGTTGAGAAGCTTCAGGGAGTATGGCAGCGCTTCCGTCTGTGGAAGATATCGGCCTGCCGTCAAGGCTCCAGGGAGGCCTGGGCCATGGTGAAGACGCGGTACACGAAGGCTGATCCAAACCACATGGCCGAAGTCGGACCTGTGGGGCCCGATGGGAAGGAGATCCCTGTGAGCCTGATGTACGGCCAAGTAGAGTTGGCCGCGAAATATTCCCAACGGGACTGTAAACTAGACAACCTGTTAGATGGGATTGAAGAGGAGTACAATCAGTCAGTTTGACGATGTAATTGAAAATGACATGTAAAATGCCTTCTAGCCGGATTGTAGATCGTTTGTCTTTGCGGACCTTTTCGCTTCAACCTCGGGACCCAACAGTCCGGAGTGTGTCCGAATACCCTCACGGTTATACAAAAACCGGGGCATGCATGGAGACCAGGCGTAGGGGTCATAAGTGCTTTATCAGACAAGTGCCCAACTAGCTATGTTATATTACATGGTTAGTAAGAAACATCTTCCAGGGAGAATAGTTCCGTTAGGGGTTCCTTTCCCTGGGAGGCATGCCCTAAAGTGCATGTCCGGACTGCGAAAAGAGCAGAAAAAGCATTTGGGGCAGATAAATAAATAAGGAATAAATCATCTTTCAAGTCACCGACCGAATATTCCCTTAAGAACGCTAGCCTTCAGCTTCACCCAGTCTGAGGTACACATCCGGCTGACCCGGCAGTAACAATCACAGAGGTGCTCCCTTTACCTCCTAGCCAAACAATCGGGGATGTAGGGGTAAGCACAGGAGCCAGGCAACCCAGCTTGGCCAAAACTTAAGTCATATCGATGCATATAATGGTGAGTAAAAGGTACATGCGGAAGTATGACACATGTGTTGGGCATGAAGCCCATATAAATAAGCTTCTATTAAAGAAGCCCCCAGGTATAACGAGTGCGAGTAGCACATCAAGTGTGTGCGAACAATGCGCAGATCAGCCCTCAAAGGCTTTTACTGAAAGAGGGAGGAAAAAGGAGGGAAACCAAAGACAGCGAAAAAATATGAAAGGTGGACGGAGGAAGGAGACGAACTCTGAGTCTGTCGCTAGGCGTAGAATCTTCGAAGACGGGCTGCGTTCCATGGGTTTGGCTCGAGTCGGTTGTTAGATGCGTTGCATAGATGGTATGCACCGCCGGTAAGGACTTGGTCGATGATGAAGGGACCTTCCCATTTGGGCTTGAGTTTGTCCTTTTTCTTGTCCGGCAGGCGTAGAACAGCTCGCCAACGTTGTAAGTTTTGGCCCGTACTTCTCTGCTTTGATATCTTCGAGCCTGCTGCTGATAGAATGCGGAACGGGATTTTGCCACGTCGCGCTCCTCCTCTAAGGCGTCCAAACTGTCCTGCCGATCCAACTCGGCTTCTCTTTCTTCGTACATGCGCACGCGAGGTGAGTCATGAATTATATCGCAGGGCAAAACTGCCTCTGCGCCGTATACCATAAAAATGGTGTGAATCCGGTAGTGCGGTTTGGCGTGGTCCACAGCCCCCAGAGTACGGAGTCGAGCTCCTCTACCCAGTGCGTGTTAGATTCTGTGAGGGACCGCACTAATCTGGGTTTAATGCCGCTCATGATTAGACCATTTGCTCGTTCGACTTGACCATTAGTTTGAGGGTGATAGACTGAAGCATAGTCGAGCTTGATGCCCATGTTTTTGCACCAGAGTTTAACCTCGTCGGCCGTGAAATTCGTGCCGTTATCAGTGATGATGCTGTGGGGGACGCCAAAACAGTGTACTACCCCGGATATGAAGTCTATCACAGGTCCGGATTCTGCCGTTTTAACCGGCTTGGCCTCTATCCATTTGGTGAATTTGTCCACCATGACCAATAAGTATTTTTGTTTGTGGGTTCCCCCTTTAAGGGGTCCAACCATGTCAAGCCCCCAGACCACGAACGGCCAAGTGATGGGTATAGTTTTGAGGGCGGTGGGTGGCATGTGGCTTTGATTAGCAAAGAGCTGGCAACCGACGCATCGTTGGACTAAGTCCCGAGCATCTGCCCGGGCTGTCGGCCAATAAAATCCTGTACGGAATGCCTTGCCTACAAGGGCCCGGGCTGCGGCGTGGTGCCCACCGAGTCCGGCATGAATTTCAGCCAGGAGATTTCGCCCTTCCTCTTCAGAGATACACCTTTGAAGGACTCCGGTTGTGCTTTTCTTATAAAGTTCTCCCTCATGGACCTTGTAGGCTTTGGATCACCGAACTATGCAGCGGGCCTCATTTTGGTCTTCGGGAAGTTCCTGCCTAATTAAGTAGGCTAGGAATGGTTCCGTCCACGGGGCAATTACTGCCATTATTTCGTGGGCTGAAGGTGTTATTTCATTGGCTGAGCCACCGATTGTGTCAGAATGTTCCGTGTTGGGTGGTGCAGTTGGTTCCGGGTTGTTATTTCCGGACTCCTCTTCCCATAATACGGATGGCTTAAAGAGCCGCTCTAGGAAGATGTTTGGAGGGACGGCGTCGCGTTTTGCGCCGATCCGTGCCAACACATGTGTTGCCTGGTTATTATCCCGGGCTACATGGTGGAATTCGAGTCCTTTGAACCGAGCTGACATTTTTAGGACGGCGTTACGGTAGGCTGTCATTTTCGGATCCTTGGCGTCAAAGTCTCCATTTACTTGGGATATTGCGAGGTTTGAATCCCTGCGCACCTCTAGGCGTTGAATACCCATGGAGATTGCCATCCGGAGACCATGTAGAAGGGCCTCGTATTCGGCTGCGTTGTTGGAGTCCGTGTACATTATTTGAAGTACGCATTGGACTGTGTCTCCGGTTGGGGACGTCAAGACGACGCCAGCCCCCAAGCCAGCCAACATTTTGGAGCCGTCGAAATGCATGATCCAATTGGAGTATCCTCCGTACTCTTTAGGGAGTTCGGCTTCGGTCCATTCGGCGATGAAGTCAGCCAAAACTTGCGACTTTATAGCTCGTCGTGGTTTGTAGGTTATATCAAATGGTAAGAGCTCAATGGCCCATTTTGCAATCCTGCCCGTCGCGTCGCGATTGTTTATAATATCGTTGAGAGGTACTTCGGAGGCCACCGTTATGGAACACTCTTGAAAGTAGTGTCGCAGCTTCCGGGATGCCATGAACACCGAGTACGCTATCTTTTGATAATGTGAGTACCGGGACTTGCATGGAGTTAAGACAGTGGATACGTAGTACACTGGTTTTTGAAGAGGGAATTTGTGCCCTTCTGTTTCTCGTCCGATGACGAGTACCGCGGTGACAACTTGATGTGTTGCCGTGATATATAATAACATCGGTTCGCCCAGGTTGGGCGCGGCCAGGACCAGATTTGTTGCCAATATGGCCTTAATTTCTTCGAGTCCGGCCGTGGCAGCATCCGTCCATTCGAAGTGTTCGGTGCGCCGGAGGAGGCGATAGAGGGGCAGTGCCTTTTCTCCCAAACGGGAGATGAAGCGGCTTAGAGCCGCCACGCATCCAGTTAGTTTTTGTATTTGTTTGAGATCTTTTGGGATATCCAATTGTGACAGAGCTTGGATCTTGGCTGGGTTTGCTTCAATTCCTCTACCGGATACAATGAAGCCCAAGAGCTTTCCGGCTGGTACGCCGAAAACACATTTTTCCGGGTTGAGCTTAATGTCGTATGCTCGGAGGTTATCGAATATAAGCCTCAAATCGTCTACTAGAGTTTCGACGTGTTTGGTCTTAACGACCACATCGTCTACGTATGCCTCCACTGTTTTGCCTATCTGGGTAGCCAGACATGTCTGAATCATGCGCTGATATGTTGCGCCAGCGTTTTTGAGTCCGAAGAGCATTGTATTGAAGCAGAATGGTCCGTATGGAGTAATGAATGCCGTTGCGGCCTGGTCTTTTCCCGCCATCTTGATTTGATGGTATCCGGAGTATGCGTCGAGGAAGCACAATGAGTCGTGCCCTGCGGTAGCATCGATGATTTGGTCGATGCGGGGGAGGGGGAAAGGATCCTTTGGACAGGCCTTGTTAAGGTCTTTGAAATCGACACAAAGGCGCCAGGATTTGTCCTTTTTTGGTACCATTACCAGGTTTGCTAGCCAGTCCGGATGTTTTATATCTCTAATGAATCCGGCTTCTAAGAGTTTGGCTAGCTCCTCTCCCATTGCATGTCTTTTGGGTTCGGAAAATCGCCGAAGAGCCTGTTTGACTGGCTTGAATCCTTTTAGGATATTTAGGATGTGTTCTGCCAGCCTGCGTGGGATTCCTGGCATATCTAGAGGGTGCCGGGCAAAAATGTCCCAATTTTCCCGAAGGAATTCTCGTAGTGCGGCTTCTACATCAGGGTTTAATTGTGCCCCAATGGAGGCCGTCTTTGTGGGGTCCGTTGGATGGACCTGGAATTTGACTATTTCGTCTGCTGGTTTAAAAGAGGTGGACTTAGATCTCTTATCGAGTATCACGTCGTCCCTATCCACCATGGAGCGCAGCGCAATGAGTTCCTCTGCCGCTAGGGCTTCGGATAGTGCCTCTAGGGCTAGTGCGGCTGTCTTATTTTCGGCGCGGAGTGCTATATCTGGATCACTGACAAGAGTGATGATTCCATTGGGCCCGGGCATTTTAAGCTTCATGTACCCGTAATGGGGTATAGCTTGGAAAATTGTGAATGCCTCTCGCCCTAACAAGGCGTGATATCCGCTGCCGAACGGGGCACTTGGAACGTGACCTCCTCAGACCTGTAATTTTCCGGTGAGCCGAACACTACATCTAGTGTGATTTTTCCTGTGCAGCGTACTTTCCGACTAGGGATTATTCCTCTAAAGGTTATGCTGCTTCGCTCAATGCGGCTCCAGTCAATTTCCATTTTTTGGAGGGTTTCCTCGTAGATGAGGTTTAATCCGCTGCCGCCATCCATGAGTACCTTGGTAAGATGAAAGCCGTCCACTATCGGACTGAGGACCAATGCGGCTGGTGCTCGGGCTGTTCGGAATTTAGGTTCGTCGCTGGCATTGAAGGTGATAGCCGTGTC
>NW_025236610.1:0-5191 GCF_018294505.1 Triticum aestivum | reverse complement strand
CTAGATCTTCTCTGTCGCCGCCCTTCCGCAGCTCCGACGACCCCTAGCGCCGCTAGATCGAAGCATTGCTTCCATTGAGAGCATGCACGGGATCGAGAATTTTTTTGGTTTTTGAAATTAATAGTAGTAGCGCGGGTCGCACCCACGCTACTACTAACACACGTAGTAGTAGGGCGCACCCACGCTACTACTACAAGTTAGCTGTAGCGCCGTAGTAGTAGCGTGGGTGCCCGCGCTACTACTAGCTATTTAACGCGCGCTACTACTAGGCTTTTCCCTGGTAGTGCTGGTAGGCTGGGGATACTACTGTTCTTCTAACCATAGGTTCGTTCGCATGGTCACATGTAATAGTTGCATGATTTACTTCGGTGATTTGAAAAGTATGATACGTCCCCAAACCTTGTTTGGAGAATTAATTTGATTGCCTAGTTGATTGACAGGAAAACTAATTTAATTGCCTAGATGATTTGTCAATGATGGAATATCATTTTGACAGCCTAGCTGATTGAGAGGAAATAGTTTGTTTAGAGAATAAACACCCTCAATTGCTTTTTCAAACAAGTTATTCTTTTAGACATAGCAAACAAGTGCTGAACATTGGAGATTTCTGCATAGTGAAGATGGTGTGCTCTTAATTACAAACAACACTTACTCATGAGATACCGGTATAATCTTGTCAAAGCCACAAAAGATGTATCTAGCTAATTTTGTGGTTTTCATGTTGAAAGGAATTTTGGTATATCAATTTGTGCAATTATTAGGTTTATGTTTAGTTTTAGGTTAAAATGTACAATTAATATGAATGTTAATAGCAATGACCAATAAGCATTAGCAGCTTGTTCCTCTGAATCTCCAATGCACGAAGGCATCAATGAAAATTTCAGCACCAAGCAACAATGTGGCTTATGTCAGCACCTCTATTGAACCTATTTAAGTGTTTTCTTTTAGCTCTGATGGGCCAGGTGGCGGGTCCACCCACTATCTTCTAGTATATCTAAATAGCTCGCCTCCACTAAACTATTTGTCTAAATATGCAAGCATGTCATGTAAGTACGCAACATGCACGGGAAAAGTTCCACTGCAACATGCAATCATGCGTTTGAAAAAAACTCATCTCAACATGCAAACATGCATGCGAATTTTGAATTTATTATGCTATTTATATTAATACATTTTTTGTACAACTGTACATTAATTAAAATACAATAAATCGTATTCCCTCCATTCCAAAATATAGTGCTTCCTCTATTCACATGCTTCAACTTTGACAATAAATTTAACCAACGAGACCCACTGCGATGGGAGCAAAAGTTATACCAGTGAATTCATATTCAAAAGAAGTTTTCAATTATATAGTTTTGTCTCCCGTCGCAGTCGGTCTCATTGGTTAAATTTATGGTCAAAGTTGGACCCTGAAAAGCGCGTGCGCACTATATTTTGGAATGGAGGGAGAATGGCTTATTTGTTTACTTCTCATATTATTACTCTTAATATTCATCTTCCACAAAACCAAATCTTATTGAAATATATTAAAATATATTCCCACAATGACATGTGGAATATCCTCTAGTTCTTTTTTTTGAATTTCTTGGATTGCTTACCACATACTATGTCACATGGTTGGAATATCCTCTAGTTTGTATAAAAACCAAACGATACATGGAGTACCAACTAAATTCATCTTGCCAGGTCGCTTGGGGGAAGGATAATGAGGCAAACTCGGGGCCTCTATAATGGTCTCCATGTGGCTCGAGCTCTAAAGATCATTTCTGAGTTCAACTTCTCATCTGCCCCTGAGAATCTATTGGGCTTTTTGTGACTTTGTCACTACGGCCGAATGGGCAGCAAAATAGAAGGTATGCTGTAATAACTTTCCTTGGAGAATGACCATTTAAGATACTAAGAAAACAAATAACAAAAAACTCACTAAAAATTCAAAATGATCTAATTGGTTAACCCAAAAGAATAACAATTTACCTTGTATACAGCAAAATTCTGTAGGAACAAAACAATATAATTATGATATCAATATCAGCAATTAAAGAATTATAGGATCTCCATATTGTTGTACAAACAAATTTCAAAGGGGAGGCTGAAAAACAAAAAGCCACAGTGCAATAGAAAGAGAAAATCATATTTGAAAACAACATTACACGAGGTAATCAAAATTAACATCAATGGGCACATGAGGAAGTTGTGAGCTTATTCTCAATCTCAAGTAGTTAAAAACTTGCGATGAAGTGAACGGGTCAGTAGGATTAGTATGAGTTGACGGCGCCACATTTTTCCTGATCTCACCATTGGCACTGGTCTTGACTTCGATAGCACCCATCCTTACCATCGCTGCCTTGAACTTCTCCTCCCACACACCATTGTCGTTGGCATTGGCACGCAATGCCACACTTGTATCATCTAATGTCATGAGCATGGAATCCAACATGAAGAGCACATCATGGCTAAACATATTATTGTAGTACTTGTTATCGATCTTGTTAGGGGTCTTGACATCTTGCACCACCATGTTGTCACTTCCTATGTCTGGCCTGCATTGCTCCAGGAGAGAGCTCATTAGTGTGGGGTCCATGTCAGAGGTGCTTGCGTTGAGGTAGTCGAAGAAGGATGAGGAGAAGGAGGAGGAATGGGACATTCCAATGGCGTGTGCACTAGAGAGGGTGACCATCTCGTCGGCAATCAGCCTCTTGGAGGCAAATTTGGAGCTGGTCAGTGATGCGAAGGGAGGGGGCAAGTTGGAGAGTGTCAGATTCATGAAGGAAACAAGTCCATCATAATGGCCTACTGGTGTGCCGAAGAAGACAATCTTGTACTTGAGGAAGTAGGTGGCATCACGCCCAGCGAAGGCCATGACATCGACGCATGAGATGATGTTGATCCCGTACTCCTTCTTGATTCTAGCCTTGGTGACAGAGTGAAATCCGGTAGGGATAGGGTGTGCTGAGCTAAGTGTCTCGACGTGATGGTAATAGGGGCACAAGTTCTTAGCCAGGTTCGGGTTATGCTAGGAGATAAAACCCTATGTCATGGGTGTGTTTGTATTAATTTGGGACGGAATGCAGAGTACAGGTGATCTACTACGAGATCGTTGTGTGTCGTGTATGAGCCCCAGCCCTCGGTTTATATAGGTACTGGGATGTAGGGTTACATCCTAGTTGGTTACTCACAAGGCGAACGTGTTATAGACGACTTCTAATGTCTTGGACTATACGTCAAGTCTTCAGGAACCTTCCTTTCATATGCCATGGGCGGCCTCGATGTGGCCCACTGGTGAATTGATATGGGGGTCCTCGACCTGGCCCAACTGGCCGAAAAACGACGTGGTGAGAGATCCCCTAGCCAGGCCACCATCGGTAGCCATTGAAGCGGTCTGCAAGTCCCAGATGCTCCTCGGTTTTTCTGAGCTATTCTTCATTCGTCGGTCGTTAGTGTTGAAAACTGGTTCAACTAGTCCTCCCATATCCAATTTCTTGATCGTCTAATTGTAACTAGTCCTCCCGTATCCAATTTCTTGATCGTCTAATTGTAACAGAGGAGTTTTTAGGCGCACCTCGGTTTCCGCCAAGCCCTTTACACTTCGGAAATGTTAACGCCCACACGTGTGGGCGTTTGCACATCACCCACCCGCCTCCATCACCACTCATTTTGCCACGTATGAATAGATGACATCAGCAGATTTTTTTTTAATTTTCGGCTTAAAAATGTTGTATTTCCTAAATGAAAAAGCGAACTAAAAATCTGTTTTCACCATTAAATCCGTCTCGACGAGATCTTCAAAACTAGACCCCATCTTAATATGTTTCGACGATTTTTTTTTGCCAGAAGTTGCCACGATGTTTACACTGCAGTTGCCATAGGGCTTAAACTAAAGTTGCCATGTGGCAATTTTAGTTTGTAGATCATGGCAATTTTAGTATTTTGATGATGGCAACTCCAGTACTTTGACCATGAAAATTATTTTTTGTATGAACCATGGAAATTTTACGTGCATGTATCATGGCAATTTTAGTTTATGGTTCATGGCAAGTCTAGTTTCTTAATTTCCCGTTTTATAAATGTCAAAATTTACTTTTAAATGTAGAAGAAAATAGCTAAAACATATCATGGCAACTTCAGTGTAAACATCATGGCAATTCATATGCAATAGACATGGCAACTTTTAATCCAAAAAAAATTCATCAAAACATATCAACATGGGATCCAGTTTCGAAGATCTCATCATGAGGGATTTAATGGTGAAAACGGATTTTCAATCGAATTTTTCGTTTAAGAGATAAAACATTTTAAAAACTGAAAATCCAAAAAGATTCCTGCATGCATGCATGCGATGACGTGGCAATATGTTTACATTAGAGACTTGTGGTGCGTCTCCCTTCCTACCACACGTGTGGCAGTTAGCGCGACCCACACACTTTTCTGCCGATATAGATGTTGAAAATCTTCCCGCGTAGTCATTTCTTAACCATGAATCATTCCCGCGAGTAGCTTGTCATGATGGCCCGTCCTGGCTCTGACAGCACAGACCGATCCCATCCGTCAGCCCACGTGGCTATGAGATGGCCATGTATTGGTAGTCAACATAATGTATGTACGTGGGTCAGGGGGCCATCTTTTTCACGTCTTATCTAAAAAGTGATCGTGCGCCTCGATATAGTAATTAATAAACCGCCCCCTTGATTCCCGTGCATACCACATGGGAAACGGCGGAATTAATGCATGCCTCGTAGCTAGGTCGCGACGCCACAACTTCACACATAGCTCTTGTATAAAAGGCGGACCTCTTTGAGGGGGGGGGGAGTTTAAACCCTCGGGCCATCCTCCTCTTTCTCCTCTTCCTCGAGCTGCACCTTTTCAATCTTTCTTTCGTGCCCCTTCGTCACCTTGACCCTGATGGATCAGAACTGGGCAGAGCCCCAGCCGGCTGCTGCCACAAGTCGAAGCCCCCGACATGTCCACCCCTCCGTGCAACGTACGAGTCACCACGGCCCCGCCGCTAAGCCTGCCCAAGTGTCAACGCGCCCCAGACCAGCGTTGTGCGACAACTCAAGTTTGCCGGCCCACGTCGATCCCCACCGAGCGGGGAGAAGAAACAACCCCGCCACCACCTACATCGACCAGGCTTTGCCTGGCCACACAGACCGGTGGTGGAGAGGAAGGAGGGAGGGGAATGCGGCCTGGA
>NW_025236609.1:0-5191 GCF_018294505.1 Triticum aestivum | reverse complement strand
TGATCACCGCGCACCCCCAACAAACAACAGCACCCACCTGCATTACAGGAAGGGAGAGGAGAAGCGATCAATTGAGACCAATGGATCAGGACGCGAGACCCCGCATAAGACAAAGGGACGAATTGTAGGAAAGGAAACATCTGGAGGGAGGGTGAAAGGCTGAAAGAACGGCGACCTCGTATGGAAGCTCTCCTAGGGACGCTGGTTCTAGAGGCGCCACCGCAAGGCCAGCTGGCAAGTCAAGGTTGGCTGATAAATAGAGAGGAGCGCTGAGCAGTACGTGCTTCTTATAGTGCGAAAAGCAAACACAACCAGATCAAGATGGGCAAGGAAACATGCAACTATGGCCCTGTTTGTTTGGGCTTTTGCTTCTGCTTTTGCAGCTTTTTCATTTTGGTCAATAAGCCATAAAAGCTCTTAAAAAGGTGCTTTTGGAGTTTTTATGGCTTTTGATGAATCAATATAACAATATTTTGCCCCAAAAGCCATAAAATCTCCAAAAACACCTATTTAGGAGCTTTTATGGCTTCTTGGCTAAAATGAAAAAGCTGCAAAAGCAAAAGTAAAAGACTAAACAAACAGGGCCTATTGCAATTGAGGTCGTGAAGCATTGCACCCAGGCCGCAGGATCACCTTATAGACTGACTGGAAACAACACCAATGCCAAAAAAGGAGATCAATGGCGATGTTGCGAGCAACAGACCGAGGTAGCATCAGTTCAAACATGAACACTTTCATGTTCCCACTCTTCCAAATCCCTCACATGATGGGCTAGGGTCACTGTAGATCGAAGCTTGCGCACATACATACGACAGTCATATTAATATAAAGGCATAAATTCCTGAAGTACCTTAGAAATTAAGAAGATGACATGTTTGTCTAATTACTACCTATACTAGTTATTACCAAGTCCTGAACTTGCCAGAGTTCAATTAGTAATCGACAGATAAAGAGGAGAAAGATAATTATTCAAGTAAGTTTATTATAATTTCAGTTTGAAGTACACATTATTAAAGAGGGGCTAAGAGCAACTTTGGTAGAGTGGCCATTCATCCCGATTGCTATAATAACTGCCAATATGATGATTTGGCCAAAAATGGCACTCTAACATAGTCGTTGCATATAAGTCTCTTGATCGCATAATTTATGGAGCTCGAACCAAACTGAGCTCATAGCCTCCATATTTGGAGGTTATGGAGGTCTAGTATGGAGTTCGCTCCAAACCTGACCGCCAGCTCGGGAGAAAAGTTTTATCTTCCTCCTCCTCACACCATGGCCGGTTTTTTAGCTTATGCGGATACCCACACACCACTGGTGAGCAACCAACTGACCATTAATGCTACGACCGCTCCCTCGGTTTCCCGTGGCAAATATGTCGCATGCCGCCACGCGATATCATCTCCTGGCTTGCCTGTGAACCGGCCAATGGGAGGTGTGTAAGCGCAGCTGCTTTTCTCACTGGGAAGCACACCTCTTGATGGTTGTGACGCTCGTCGCCTCCTCAACGACCCTCTTTAATGGCAACCACGGTGCCCTATAAAAGGCTAATTGATATTTTTTTAGAGCAGTTGAAATTGGGTCTTGACGAGCTCACGAAGGATGAGGCGAAAAGGATTCACTATGTGTCAAGCTTAACTTCTATACCTCACTTGAACACTCCGTAAACTAACTTTTTCAGAAATTTTAATTTCTGAAAAGAAGTTGTTTTTAGTGGAATAAGTCTTAACTTCTATAGCTCACTATGTGTACATCAATTTAAGCCATCAATTGCAGTAGCAAGGACACAAGAGCAAGAAGCAGTTCAGATCCTTGTGGTCGCTCTTGATTTGCAGATTGACCACTGCAAATAAATAGGACGAACGAACGAACGGGGCCCAACGACACCACTTTACTTTCTCAAGTCAGGCCCAGGCCCAGGCCCAACCAATCCTCTATATAACTAGGAACGACTGAACCCCACTGCTAGTGTGCTACCACTCCGCCCGTCTTCCTCTGGGCTCTGGCTAGGTCTTTGTGGCGGCGGCGAAATGAACGCGGCCGACCATGCCGCCGGAACGGCCCGCCGTCGCAGCCCGCGCCTCCATCCCCAGATTCAGGCGAGCGAGGAGGGAGCCGGACTGGATCTCCGGCGCAGCGCGCGCCTCCGTCCCCAGGTCCACGCGAGTGACGAGGGCGACGGAGCGGCCCGCCGCCGCAGCCCGCGCCTACATCCCCAGGTTCAGGCGCGTGAGGACGGAGCAGGAGTGGCTCGCCGGCCCGGCGCGCGCCTCGGTCCCCAGGTCCACGCTAGTGTGGAGGCATCCGGAGTGACCCGCCGAAGCCGTCGTCGTGGCCGCCGCGGCCGCTCGCCGGCGGCGCTGTCCTCGCCGCTTGAGGACGATGTTCTCCTGTGGGAGATCCTCCTCCGCCTCCCGCCGCAGCCCTCCTCCCTTCCACGCGCCTCCGCCGTCTGCAAGCAGTGGCGACGCGCCGTCACCGACCCCAGGTTTCACCGCCGGTTCTGTCAACACCACCGGAAGCCGCCCCTCCTTGGTTTCTTCGAGCCCAGCGCAGATGGTATCGTGTTCACATCCGTCCTGGATCCTCCCAACCGCATCCCTCCTCAGCGCTTCGACCTGCGACTCCACGGCATTGACAGTGGTCGTGGCACGGGGGTCGAGCTGCTAGGGTGCCGCCACGGTCGCCTCCTCATCATGCATTGGCAACGGGCAGAGCTTATTGTAATTGCTCCCTTCACCGGCAAGAAGCTCTGCCTGACCGTTCCGTCCAAGTTCAAGGGGGGCTGCTACCTTGATGGGGCGGTGCTCTGCGGCGCTGCTGACCATGGCCACGTGCATGGAAGCTGCCACTCAAGCCCATTCAAGGTGGTCTTGCTGTCGACGAGCACCTACGATAATGGTCCACAGCCCGCCTTTGCATGTGTTTTCTCCTCAGAGACTGGCATATGGAGCGATCACATCTCGACGCCGACTCCATATCAGCTTCATGGCACTGATAGTCACGGGTCACTTATTAGTAACTCACTTTACTGGATGTGCGGCGATTACATTTTTCAGTTTGATTTGGATGGTCAAAGCCTAGCTTTGATCAGAGCGCCTCCCGGAATAAATGATGTCCACCACAGGTATGACGAACGTGAGATCATCCAGGTGGTGCATGGCATTGTTGGTGTCGCCATACTGTCTCACTATTACCATAACATTCAAATATGGCAAAGGGAGGTCAATTGCCAGGGTGTTACCAAATGGGTGCTATGGAAGACCATTGATATGCATGACACTCATGGGATCCCTCATGGGAATGAAGGAGAGAGGCCAAAGTTGATATTCAGACTGAGATATGCTGAGGATACCGATGATATATTTATATATGTCGGCAGGAGTATCTATATGGTTCAACTTAAGTCGATGCAATCTATGAAATTTTGTGAAACCGGTTATATTATGTGCCAACATTCTTTAAAGAGTTTCTATATGCCAGGTGATTGTTCTTCATTAGTACTAATATCGTAGGAGTATCATAATCTTGTTATGTTTTTTTACATATATGCTTGAATACCTTTGCTAGACAAATGAGCTTATAGCCGTAATGTTTAGTATATGTTATCATTTAATATAGCCATACTTTGTGTTATCATTTAATATACTTGTCTTTCATCCTTGAAAGGTAACAAATCAAATATCAAATGAAATGAGTAATAATGTGAATTCAAATTTCAAATTGTTAACTACATCCAGCTTGTTTGAAACCTTAATTAGGTATATTCTTCTATCCAATACTTTTAATCTTGCTATTTTTATTAACTCCGTAAAAGGACTTTTGTTGAAACCATACCTTCCAGAATAATATTGTAGTTGTTTTTCTTATATTTTTCAATTCATTTATGTTGTAAGAGACTCACTGTTGTCTTCTCGTGGTTATGCTTCTAGGCGCAGCCATTGCTTCTGGACGTGATGGAGCTGAAATGTTGCATCAGACATAGGATGACTATTTGCTTTGGTGTGCTACTAAGCCGAAATGGTTCAACAAGTAAGGTCCTACGAATATAGTTTGTGAGATTTGAACTACTGTTTGATTTTTCTCTTTGAAAAATATCTTGCAGCCATCATGGGTAGCATTCACCGTCAAACTACTGACCATTTTACTATTGGGATTCAAACATGCTAATAACACAGAGAAACAACTAAAATTGCAGTGGCTGATGCAAAGTAAATAATGACTCCTTTTTGGATCATAATGTGATGCACATGATCCATGTGTTGTATTTCCAGGAGCGCTCCCATGGTTTAGCTTTTTCGTGATATATAAGTTGATAGCAATAAATTAGGAGCCATTTTGTTATTACAAACATCAGTCGTGTCATTCAACTCCGCCATCCAACAAATTCAAGTGGAAAAGACTAAAGGATTTATTTTGTCGTCATCGGTATTCATAGGAGATATACCTCATCTTTCTTCGAGAGGATATGGAAAAGCTCTTATTTATAATGCTGAATTGATCATGAGTTTGTACACAAGTGCTTCTGTTAGATATTATATTTATTTGTATTGACCGTGAGTTTGTTACTTGTAGGCAGGGCCGGTTCAATGTATTTTTGGGCCTGGGGCAATGTAAAATAATTGTTTTTCATATTAAACTTTTATACTTATTTAAACTAAGTGTATCATATTACAATTATAATTAATGTTTTTATTATTTAGCCACATAAAATGTTTTCAAATAATATTTATATTATTAATTGGTATGCATCTGTAATTTATATAATTGAAAATTTTAATTCTACAAAATTAAAAATTTATGATGTACCAAAACTTTTCTTTATTGTTAAGACAATCTTTCATATTTATTTTTCTAATATTGCATAAACGATATAGTGTATACTCATTTGCATACACATGCGTGTGTTCATATATCTTTTAATATTATATTGAATATTATGATAAAGATTTATAAATTATAGACATACTAAAAAAATATTTTTATAGCAATTTCTAGTGTATATTAGGCGGTCATATTCATGGAAACTTCTAGGGCACAGAAAATGTGGCTTGCATGATAGATTCAGTAATTCGAAGAACCAAAAATGTTATTGATTATACTTTTACGCATGATTCGATTACCTAACATGCTCGTCCAGATTCACTTGGTTTGGTTTGTTGCAAATGAGATGCCTAGATGTTTATCAAATTAA
>NW_025236608.1:0-5191 GCF_018294505.1 Triticum aestivum | reverse complement strand
GATATACCCACTGTATTGGACCCAAACACCTTCCTGAAAATTGTTCTGAAGGGTGAGCACCGAACCACCACACAATTTCAGAACTATATCTTTATATTATATCTCTTATTTTTCCCTTATTTGAATTTTATAATCCTTACTTTTCAATACATATCTAAATAGACTTGATGTTTTTGACTAATGGGTTGCAGGGTTAGCACAAGGAAACTATTGTTATGACTTGCGAGGTCTGCTGGAGGTGACCGGATCCGGATGACTTGAGCAAAGCTGTGAAAATTCACGTATACCGTTTACCAAACTCAATTTTTTTGGTCTAGATGCATGACTTTTAGAATAAATTTAGATTGTATGTTTACTCATTGTCATGATCTTTGTACATCTGTAACTACACCCTACAACCTGAGCCACTTGACGACCTGCAATTAGATGTTACAAAATATAGATGCAATATGTTAATTCTAAGGTGGCATAAAATTCCTAATAATTCATACCTGAAATAAAATTGTGATTTATTCACTATCTTACTATCATATCCGCGTCGAGCACAACCGAACGCCTCTATTTCCGGTGAGGCCAACTATCCAGAATCCTCCCACCATCTTAAATCCATTAATGTTTTTCTGTTAAAGGCTTTGCTCTATGTAGATACTGAAATTAGCAACGCCAAACTTTTATTTTGGAAATATCACTTTTTTGTGAGAACTAGAAATATCACTTTAGAGTACTTTGGTATGTAAGTGTGTTGCGCTGCTGTATTTTAAAGACGCGGTTTGTATTGGAAAAGATTACATTAAAGATGGTGTCGATCCTGATGACGGGCTGCCTTGCAGGGCAAGGGATGGGGGTACAAGGCATGGGTCTGCGGCGCCACACCTTGCTGTTCCCTGCCGGTGGCCAGCGAGTTGTGGCGGTGCTTCTCTGTTGCATGGCGAGGGACTGGGGTGCAAGGCGTGCATCTGCAGTGCCACTCCTGGGGCATGCCTCTCCCGCGACATTGCCGGCATACACAACATACCTTACTACACGGGGATTTCCTCTCTGAACTAAATATTATGTCAGAACTGAATATTACGTCCGAAGACTGAAACATCCAGAAAGCTTATTGAGACTATTCATTGATGGTGTTTCTCTACTACACGAGGAAGGTAATTGTCGTTTATGTGCTTCTTTTCCTATTTCAATGCACCATTGTGTTATTTTGGTTGAAAAATTAAAGTTTCTACATATTTTCATGGTTTATGAAAAGTAGCTGAGATCCGTTGTTTTATTCCTACATATTGAGGAAATTCTGGTGAAGCTAAAGTTGGTGTTGTTTCTCTTTTTTTTCCTGCGATTTAGTACTGTTGACTTAGTTGCTAAAATTTATCATTTCAAAAGATCAGTGTAGTGGTGCAGGCTAACAAAATCGTATTGTCTACAAGCGTGAGGTACACAAACATAACAAGTGATGAAAGAAGAACATATTTGTAACTTGTTGCCCGCTGACTATAAACAGAAGAACATTGAAACACTCGTTATTGCATTATATATTTTAGTTGCAGTAGTATTTGATTTTGCATGAAGAAATATGTTGAGTGTTTCTTCGTTCAGTTTCATGTGCCAATTAGGCATGGACGATGCCGGCCATGATCCCATCATTGCCAGGGTGATGAGATCAACACCACCCACCAGCACCACCACCGAGCTGTAGACGGCGTGTCATGGTGCTCCCTAGCTCTTCCCGCCTCTTAGGAGACCACATGGCGTTCTGGCAGTTCTGGTGCAGTTTTTGGCCAAGGCTGGAAGCCAAGAACACTTAATTTTGATCATGGACGTGACATTGTGGTCGGCGTTGTGTGTGCAGTTCAAAGTTTTCTTGCCTGGCGTATAACAATGCATGTTCAATGGGGTAGCCTCTTCTCAGGCACGAGTATCCGAGGCAGAACTTGAGACCACAGTCAATTCTGCTGTAGGGGCTGTGTGTAGAAGATAGTACTAGCAAACATAGAAGTCACTTTGGAAAAAAGTATGCATATATTGTTGTACTAGAGATCCATTCCTATATTTCACTGATATGCATGGTTGAATTGTAGTATGTGTGATAAGTGAGAATAATGTAATATGAAGCGAAACGTGGTGGACAGGGCTTCACATTGTTGTTTTTCAGTAGAATATGATGTTCGTCTCTTTTTCATATGGACTACAATATGGTCAATGGTAGCTTGCTGAATAGGTTAAGCTAGACCCAAGACATAATTTCACGGCGAGAATTTGACATGTTTAATTTTTTATGGAAAGAATATTTGCTGCTAATAATTAATGATACAAGTTCTGATTTGTTAGTGCAACATTATCTTCCATGTATATAGATTGAACAAAATATAAGCTGAAGTGGAATGCCAAGCCTTAATTTATACTAAAGAATGATATAGGTTTTCTCTATATGTAGAATGGGATTATTTTTCCTTGGAGAATCTACTAGTTGGAGTGGTCAATGTCGATATCCTTGTGAAAGTTCGCATGATCTTAGCATGAACCAACTCACAATGTTATCTCGAGCAGTGCTTTATTCACTTAAGTATCATTTTTAGGAAAATACTAGGTAAAAACCCTATTGCAAAAAAATTAGACGCGAAGTTTATAAGGGTTACATGTATGCAATCTACACGGGCCTATCTAATGTTAGAGTTTCATGCCTCTAATTATTTGTATTTATGTATTCTAGCTATGGATACCAGTAGCCTTAGTTCTTTTAAAGTACTGCATCTATAAACTTCACTATTTAGATATTGTATATGAAAATATCAAGTAATTATAAATGCCATTTATGATCACAGACAATCTTGTTGTATGATTGTTTTCATGGCCTTCAAAGGAGAGATATCCTAGAAGTTGACTGCAGTTGGAGGGGCCTCAGTCCTTTTGAGCCAAGAAAAGTTGATGGGGCCTGTCCAAGCTATGAATAGTATATGGGAAAGTGTTGAAATATTTTGTGTTTCCATGGTTTCTAAATGGTAGGAGGTATGTGTAGTAACCTGTACGGTTTCAAGTGCCTAATTTCATGTGTAAAAGTTTGCCAGGGAATTCTGGTTGTAGAATCTTGGAATAAGGAAACAAAATCCTATATGTGTCATATTGAAATAATGGGTGAAGTGCACTGTAGGTCCTTGAACTATTTCAGGGGTGTGATGTAGGTCCTCAAACTATGAAAATCGTCATCCAGGTTCTCGAAGTGCAGTAAGTGTGTTATTCAGGTCCAAAATCTCCCTGGCCCCCTCTAACTGGCTAGCTGATGCCATTAACCGTGAACACTAAACAGTAAACCGTGAATAGTAATAATAGTGTTCCAGTTCCAACATCATTTCTGTTCATGGTTTATTGTTCGGTGCTCACGGTTAACGGTGCCAGATGGCCCGTTAGAGGGGGAGATTTTGGACCTGAATGACACATTTACAGCACTTCGAGGACCTGGATGACGATTTTCGTAATTCGAGGACCTACGTGACACCCCTGAAATAGTTGGAGGACCTACGTGACACCCCGGAAATAGTTCGAGGACCTACAGTGCACTTCACTCCTAAATAATGGATAATAACAGACATGCTTTCATGAGATGATTAATCTTAAACATAAAAGGGCCTCCATGTGCCACCTATCATTTGTAATGCCCAATAAAGAGTTCTATGTTTTTGTATGACTTTATTTGTTTTGTTCATTATATCTGGCCGTATATGTTACCGAATTATATTGCAAGTGAAGTGGATCTCAATATTTTCGTATGTGATTGGCTATCTTTTCTATACATGTGAAATTTGATATGCAATCAGTAACAACCAACCTGCAATGAGAAGGAAGGCATAGTGATGCAATGAGAAGGAAGACATCATTTTCAACTGCTATTCTCGCCAAACCATTGAGTCTTTCTTGTGTCATAGTAGAATGCAAGTAGGATTTCAACAACTTGAGTTTAGAAAGCTCCTTTCCGCAGATGCACCAGTTACATGAATGGTTAAAATAAATCCTTTATGCAATAATAGCATTAGGACGTGAAGGGGCTCTTCATCAAAACCTCAAGAATATCAAGAGAGCCCATAGATTTCTGTATATGTAATAATAGCATTAGGATAGAAGGGTAACTTGTATAGATAGTTAGAATAGAAAAGATGGAACCTTGATTTTGGACTTGCACGAACGACTATTGAATATCTAGAATCTGCGACAACTTCTGAACTTCAACAGGACAGCAACTAGACAAAAAATTGTTCCAAAACATATTACTAATTAGTAAACTGTTGTACAACTTTGTAAGTTAGTTTGTATCAAAAGTAGCCAGAGAAAAAGTAAGGAGTGTAGGACACCACTCCGGTTGGCCTTCTGCTCGGCGGCAGCGTCCGGCACGGCGGCAGTTCCGCTTCGGGCTGTTCCTGGCTGGCTGCAGAAGCGATCGGGGCCGAGTCACCGATTCAGTCGTCGAAGCGAAAAGATGTGAAGTGAATTAGCGAATTGATTAGGCGGGAACGAAACGACGGAAGTCACTGAACCTACATGCGTTGCGGCTGGCGTTTCGTCTATCGATCAAATGGCTCCACGCAACGAGAGATAGCGTACAGGGAAACACTTTTGCATATGTTATTGAGGCATTTTGCGCCAGAGTAAATGTTGGCCCAAAACGTTTTTTCCAGACTAATACATATAGTATATGAACGCTATTTGGGGGGCCCCTGGTCCCTGGATTTTGGCGGCCCTGTGCGAGCGCACAGCTCGCATGGGCCCTGGAGATCTTCGTTTTGTATCTTCATCAAACCTGGACAAAGAGAACAGTTAAACCTGTATCTTCAACAGTACTCTTCTTAATCTGTGTTGGGCGTGCCACGGCCGGACACTGCGGGAGGAAGGAAACGTATCCATGTACCAGGGGCATAAAATAGACACGATACAGCCCTAACACGTAGAGTACGCTAGTTAATCCACGGACATATCGATTCATCCATCCATCTATCTAGGACCAATGTCGTCTCTGCTGTGGCGTTCTGCCGCCGCGACCGCCGCCCGACGGCAGCTCAGCCGGCCGCCCTCCGCGAGGTCGACGATTCGCTCCATGGCCTCCTCCTCATTGGACAACATGAAGGTTCGCTCCCTTCTACCATCTACCTCTCCGACCGATCAATCGATTCGATACGGCTTACTGCTTCCATCTGCATGGTTAACGAAC
>NW_025236607.1:0-5192 GCF_018294505.1 Triticum aestivum | reverse complement strand
TAGTCTTCGACAGGATTAGCTATCCCCCTCTTATTCTGGCATTCTGTAGTTCAGTCCACCGATATGGCCTCCTTACACATATACCCATGCATATGTAGTGTAGCTCCTTGCTTGCGAGTACTTTGGATGAGTACTCACGGTTGCTTTTCTCCCTCTTTTCCCCTTTCCCTTCTACCTGGTTGTCGCAACCAGATGCTGGAGTCCAGGAGCCAGACGCCACCGTCGACGACGACCCCTACTACACCGGAGGTGCCTACTACTACGTGCAGTCCGCTGACGACGACCAGGAGTAGTTTAGGAGGATCCCGGGCAGGAGGCCTGCGCCTCTTTCGATCTGTATCCCAGTTTGTGCTAGCCTTCTTAAGGCAAACTTGTTTAACTTATGTCTGTACTCAGATATTGTTGCTTCCGCTGACTCGTCTATGATCGAGCACTTGTATTCGAGCCCTCGAGGCCCCTGGCTTGTATTATGATGCTTGTATGACTTATTTTATTTGTAGAGTTGTGTTGTGATATCTTCCAGTGAGTCCCTGATCTTGATCGTACACATTTGCGTGCATGATTAGTGTACGATTGAATCGGGGGTGTCACAAGTTGGTATCAGAGCCGACTGCCTGTAGGAATTCCCCTTCCAACTCCTTGGCCGAAGTCGAGTCTAGACATTACAAAAACTTTTACTAACTTGGCTGTGTGCCTTACGGGCCCACGTCGCCATCGGGTGGTACTAGGATCTTTTACTCCTCGACCTTTACTCTGGGATTCTGAACGCTCTTCTATTCGGGTTAAACGATTTTTACTAAAATCTAACTTTAGGATTCTCGAGAGTACTTTCAACCGGAGAGGCCCTTCAGTCTAGATGGTCACCGACTGCACCAGAAGATTTCGGAGATACTCTGTGATATTCTCTCGAGACTTTTTGCCCATCACCTTTGCTATTCCTGACCACCGATAAATCTGTATGGATAACTACTTACACCTGCCATTCATACGATCATCCCCCATTGATCTTGTTATTACAAGATACCCCGAAGTTTTCTCTATTGTTCCGAGAATACTTTGTGCCTACTGCCTAGCAGTTCTATGCCACATGAATACCCCTTCAAATAAATCCTCGCACTTGTCGAGTATCCGCTCAACCCCAGTTGTCCATGTGTTTCACAAAAGTCTTCAAAATAAAATTCGATCTTCCGAAAATCCTTTGGGGCCTTTGGCTCTTGAAATTCTTGCTTTTGCATTATGGTTAATCCCATAAGTCTCGTGGTCATATTGACATTCCTTGTCAATATCATTTTGAGTCTGTTGACTCAATACGTCTGCGAATACACGCAATCATCATTGATCACTATAAATTACTTTTCCGGCTGAGCTGCCATTCTTTTAACTGGAATTGGTTCTCGACCAATCCAATTGTCTTTGATTGTACCCTAAGGCTATTCGACTTATCCACCCCTAATCAGAGCATTGCTTCTGATCCTTTGTTTTGGAAAACATAATTCCTTTGCATTTAAGCTGCAAATTACTCAGATGATTCCATAACCTGTTGCATTTGCATGCCTTCCTCTTCTGGTTGAGTAATGATACTCATATCATATCCTTTGTGGACCGTCAAGTCCTTTGTTGGATTATTATCCGACAGTTTCCTTCATAATTAATCACTTTGTGAGTTCCTTCTTCGATACATAATGCCTTTGGTAAATTGTATCCTCTGCTTTCTCAACCATGCTCAGCTTTCGAGCTGGTGGTATTTACTATTGTAGCTTGTGGTATATATTTCCATGATACCCTGATGGGTTGAACCTAGGCCTTCCTTAATATGTGTGAACTCGGAAGTTTTCACGAGTCATACTCTTCTGGTATTTCACCAGGTAAAACTTTCAACACTAATGCTTTTATCAAAGCGAGAAGTGAATGGAAGGTTATACATTGAAGAAGTGGGAGTCGACCTTGAACCTTGCGTTCATGCCCATGGACACGATGTATAACTTATCATGGAAGCTGCTCGTAAAAATAGTTACCCCCTTGTTATAAGTTCATCTTGTATCCGTGGTTCGATCATTTATGATCATGGTTTCCGACCATGTTCTCCTTTAAATTACATTTCTCGTGCAGGTTTAAGCACTTGTCTTCTGTAGAGCAATACCCCAGTCCAACCTTTACTTTGATCTTGTGTTGAATATTACCCCCCTGGTATCTCGAGATTATCATGGTACTGCTTAACTTCTTATGAGTTCTTCATCAAGTGCTACCTTTCCACTGATTCCAATTTTTCACGGGCCCTGAGTTACTGAACACTCAAAGACCCCGATAACTGAACCGAGTCCGCTCTACGGTTCAACAACTCTTCAGTAAGCTTCTATAAGTACGAGTTTGTACCCGATCACAGCATTCCTAGCCTGTTTGGCTATATCATTGTCGTGACGATTCTAACTGTGCTACTTGGTCCTTAATCCTGGAGCACAACCTTCGATGATGAGCTAAGCTTACGTCGATCTTCCTCATCATATCATTTCGCCTTGAACAGCAAGCTTGATTTCGAGTTTGTGTCTTATCCATGGTTCCAATGACCCTTTGCTTCACCATTGCTTTTTCTTGATGCCGTCGCTGTTCGATTGCTTCTTCGTGGAATCTCTCGACAATTGTGTCATGATCATCATTAACATTTTGAGCTCTTCCGGGATATCAATTGAATTCATGAAGAGAAATACCATCCTTGCCCTTGATGATTTATATTATCATCGACCACTTTATTGCCTCCCGTTCAACACAAACTTGTTCGTGTTTCGTATTATACCTTGAGATCCATGCTATCCAGCAATTGTTCTTCTTTCCCTTGGAGTATTACCATCTTTTATGTCAATAATGTCGTGAGAATTTCACCACCTCTTATGCATTCTTGGTACAAGTGATACTTCCTGCCATCTCCGATCATTCCTTGGTTCCCGTGTTGTTTCTAACCGGAAATCCGACAATTGAACTATGCTGTGCGACTTCAAAATTCTAGCAACCCTATTGCTTTGAAGTTACCGGTCGATATTTCATTCTTAGACCATTGGTTATCGAATCACCATTCTAACATTGATCGTGCTACCTAGGCCCATATTTCGGGTACACCCTTCAACCAATGTTTAATTGGGTATGTTTCCTCAAGCATACCTCATTGTATCATTTGATCTGACAATTGTTATCTCCTTGTTCACCTAATCGTGGAGATCCATCTTTTCGAAATCTCGATGAATTGCCGTTGAGTTCACCAGACACCTCCTTGTCCTCTCCTTGGGTTAATGATGGACTCTTGTTAACGGAAATCACTTCGTAGTTCATTTCCCCGAGAATCTTACAATGTCATCTCGTCAATTTGCGTTGCACCTTTTCTTCTCAGGTATCCTAAGTCTGAGGTATCCTGACACCAATCGGATCTGAATCTCGGTCAGATATGATGGTTGGGACAATTTTCCAAGAGTCATGAAGTTGATCCTTTGATGACCCGCTAACATGATGTCATGCCTAGCACCCCCCCCCCGGCTGGAGGACCTATCATTATAGATTCCTTTTCAGCAAGGTTATCCATTCGTCCATGAGGAAATTGTAAGACTTATTCTACAAGTTATTCCTGATGGATCCTTCGTGTTTCCAAAGTCTGATCTTCACCTGAAGACCATGTCAATGCTATCTCGAAGCATGTCAATGGTACTCCGATTTTCAACAGGAACATTTGAAGCACGATGCTAAATTTTATTTATCACTTATCCTAACACCGTTGTATGGGTAATATCAGGAGATTCCTTCCCCCTTACCTAAATGGTTTTCTACTTTATATCCTGTCATGGATATCATGCTCTGCTTGTTGTTAGGAAGGATATACCTCTGAAATATGTGTTTAAACACATTTTCCTTTCCATTGTTCTGTTTAATCTGATGATCATATTTTCCTTCCATTGTTGGTTTAACCTTTCTTGTGATCTATATGATTTGAGAAGTAATAATTTCCGCTTATGTAAACACCTTGTTGTACAATTCTGTCAGTAAGACCCTGTTACTTTTGTTGATGACATTCCGGTAACCACCGATGGACAAGAACTTTGCCTACTGGTCCACCTCGTTCAACGAGCAGGAAAATGGTTCTCTTCGTCCCTCGCCCCTGGTATCGACGTTGTTGCCAACATAATCGACAGGCTATCCTCTGACATGCCTTTCTTGCATGATCATGCAAGACGTCTCCGCCCTTCCTACTTTTAACCCACATGGTGGGCCCATAACCCACAGATCCATAGGATCGAAACCTGACTCTCCTGTACACCCCCTGTTCCCAAAGTTATTTCCCACGCTTGGCTTCATATTTAATTCACGGGCCACCTTCCTAATGCTCTATTCTGGTATCGGACACAATACTTATTCCCGTTGCTCTGAACCCCATTCACACTCTGTTTCAGGCAATGAACGATTGCCTATCCGCTTGAAACTTCTTATTGCACCGTCTTACTTTGCTCTCGATGTGTTTCATTTGTTCAACTCAAGAGATACTCGTATGTTCATACTTGGGTAAACCCTAAAAGATTTTCCCTTGTAACATCCTATCGTTGTAGAGCTGCCCCTTACCTATTCGTAAGTACGATGGAGATCCCGAAGAAAGGATGACAAATTGATCATGGTGACTTGAATCAGTGAAATGAAGACTTCAACGAAAGGGATCAACCTCTTCGAAAGGACAGCCAAGACCGAGGAGACTCGTTAGGTTTTTCGCTACCAACACCTTGCCCCTCTCTTAAATCTCGGGACGAGATTTCTTGTAGTGGAGGAGATTTGTAACGCCCGGGTGGTTATGCTACAGTAATCGTCCCGGTTCGGTTAAATAACCTCTCGTTAATTCGGACCCGTCCTAAAACAAAATTTAAAACTAAAACAAATGATAACGAGTTCCGAAAATAAGTTATAAAATGTTCCGGGGTTTTCTAAAATAACTAACCTAATATTGGTGGGGTGCAATAATTTTTACAAAATGCCAGAGCATTTTAAATAAACCAAAAACAGAAAAGGAAAAGACAACAACCAAAAAAAACACAAGGAACCCCCTCCCCCCCGCTGGGCCTTGGCCCAGCTAGGCCATCAGGCCAGCCCACCCGCGCCGAACCCCCCGGGCTACTAACCGCCCCACCACCCAAACCCTAGCGCCGCACCCTCCCACTCGCGCCCCC
>NW_025236606.1:0-5193 GCF_018294505.1 Triticum aestivum | reverse complement strand
TACCTGCACAAACAATTAAGAACCTTGCAACCAACGTGATAAAGGGGTTGTCAATCCCTTCACGGCCACTTGCAAAAGTGAGATCTGATAGATATAATAAGATAAATATTTTTGGTATTTTTGTTGTATAGATTGAAAAGTAAAGATTGCAAAATAAACGACGATAAAAATAGCTAGTTGACGGGAGATTAATATGATAGAAATTAGACCCGCGGGCCATAGGTTTCACTAGTGGCTTCTCTCAAGATAGCATGTATTACGGTGGGTGAACAAATTACTGCCGAGCAATTCATGAAAAAACGCATAGTTATGAGAATATCTAGGCATGATCATGTATATAGACATCACGTCCGTGACAAGTAGACCGAAACGATTCTGCATCTACTACTATTACTCCACACATCGACCGCTATCCAGCATGCATCTAGAGTATTAAGTTCATAAGAACAGAGTAACGCATTAAGCAAGATGACCTGATGTAGAGTGATAAACTCAAGCAATATGATATAAACCCCATCTTTTTATCCTCGATGGCAACAATACAATAGGTGCCTTGCTGCCCCTGCTGTCACTGGGAAAGGACACCGCAAGACTGAACCCAAAGCTAAGCACTTCTCCCATTGCAAGAAAGTTCAATCTAGTAGGCCAAACCAAACTGATAATTCGAAGAGACTTGCATAGATATCAAATCATGCATATAAGAATTCAGAGAAGAATCAAATATTGTTCATAGATAATCTTGATCATAAACCCACAATTCATCGGATCTCGACAAACACACCGCAAAAAGTATTACACCGAATAGATCTCCAAGAAGATCGAGGAGAACTTTGTATTGAGATCCAAAGAGAGAGAAGAAGCCATCTATCTAATAACTATGGACCTGAAGGTCTGTGGTAAACTACTCACACATCATTGGAGAGGCTATGGTGTTGATGTAGAAGGCCTCCGTGATCGATTCCTCCTCTGGTGGAGCACCGGAAAAGGCCCCAAGATGGGATCTCACGGGTACAGAAGGTTGCGACGGTGGAAATAGGGTTTCGTGGTGCTCCGGGATGTTTTTAGGGTATATGAGTATATATAGGCGAAAGAAGTAGGTCGGTGGAGCTACGAGGGGCCCACGAGGGTGGGGGGCGCGCCCTCCTGCCTCGTGGCCGCCTCGTTGCTTCCTTGACGTCCACTCGAAGTCTCCTGGATTGCGTTTGTTCCAAAAATGATCCTTGTGAAGGTTACATTCCGTTTGGATTCCGTTTGATATTCCTTTTCCGCGAAACACTGAAATAGGCAAAAAAAACAGCAATTTGCACTGGGCCTTCGGTTAATAGGTTAGTCCCAAAAATAATATGAAAGTGCATATTAAAGCCCATTAAACATCCAAAACAAATAATATAATAGCATGGAACTATAAAAAATTATAGATACGTTGGAGAGGTATCAAGCATCCCCAAGCTTAATTCCTGCTCGTCCTCGAGTAGGTAAATGATAAAAACAGAATTTTTGATGTGGAATGCTACCTAACATCTTTATCAATGTAATCTTCTTTATTGTGGCAAGAATATTCAGATCCATAAGATTCAAGACAAAAGTTTAATATTGACATAAAAGCAATAATACTTCAAGCATACTAACAAAGCAATCATGTCTTCTCAAAATAAGATGGCCAAAGAAAGTTCATCCCTACAAAATCATATAGTTTGGCTATGCTCCATCTTCGTCACACAAAATATCCAAATCATGCACAACCTCGGTTTCAGCCAAGCAATTGTTTCATACTTTAGCCTTTTCAAACTTTTTCAACTTTCGCGCAATACATGAGCGTGAGCCATGGACATAGCACTATGGGTGGAATAGAATATGATAATGGGTGTTATGTGGAGAAGACAAAAAAGGAGAAAGTCTCACATTGACGCGGCTAATCAACGGGCTAGGGAGATGGCCATCAATTGATGTCAATGCAAGGAGTAGGGATTGCCATGCAACGGATGCACTAGAGCTATAAATGTTGAAAGCTCAACAAAAGAAACTAAGTGGGTGTGCATCCAACTTGGTTGCTCATAAGACCTAGGGCATTTGAGGTAGCCCATTGTTGGAATATACAAGCCAAGTTCTATAATGAAAAATTCCCACTAGTATATGAAAGTGACAGTATAAGAGATTCTCTATCATAAAGATCATGGTGCTACTTTGAAGCGCAAGTGTGGAAAAGGATAGTAGCATTGTCCCATTTATTCTTGTTTCTCTTTTTTTATTTGGCCCTTCTTTTTTTGGCCTTTTTTTGGGACAATGCTCTAATAATGATGATCATCACACTTTTATTTAATTGCAACTCAAAGATTACAACTCGATACTAGAACAAAATATGACTCTATATGGATGCCTCCGGCGGTGTACCGGAATAGGCAATGAATCACGAGTGACATGTATGAAAAATTATGAATGGTGGCTTTGCCACAAATACGATGTCAACTACATGATCATGCAAGGCAATATGACAATGATGAAGCGTGTCATAATAAATGAAATGGTGGAAAGTTGCATGGCAATATATCTCAGAATGGCTATGGAAATGCCATAATAGGTAGGTATGGTGGCTGTTTTGAGGAAGATATAAGGAGGTTTATGTGTGATAGAGCATATCGTATCACGGGGTTTGGATGCATCGGCGAAGTTTGCACCAACTCTCAAGGTGAGAAAGGGCAATGCACGGTACCGAAGAGGCTAGCAATGATGGAAGGGTGAGAGTGCGTATAATCCATGGACTCAACATTATTCATAATGAACTCACATACTTATTGCAAAAATCTACAAGTCATCAAAACAGAGTACTACACGCATGCCCCTAGGGGAAGGGTGGGTAGGAGTTAACCATCGCGCGATCCCAACCTCCACACAAAGGAAGACAATAAAAGAAATACCTCATGCTTCAAATTTGTCACACAACGGTTACCATACGTGCATGCTACGGGACTTGCAAACCTCAACACAAGTATTTCTCAAATTCACAACTACTCTACTAGCATGACTCTAATATCACTATCCTCATATCTCAAAACGATCATCAAGAATCAAACTTCACATAGTATTCAATGCACTCTATATGAATATTTTTATTATACCCATCTTGGATGCCTATCATATTAGGACTAATTTTATAGCCAAAGCAAATTACCATGCTGTTCTAAAGGACTCTAAAAATAATATAAGTGAAGCATGAGAGATCAATAATTTCTATAAAATAAAACCACCACCGTGCTCTAAAAGATATAAGTGAAGTACTAGAACAAAATTATCGAACTCAAAAGATATAAGTGAAGCACATCGAGTATTCTAATAAATTCCGATTCATGTGTGTCTCTCCCAAAAGGTGTGTACAGCAAGGATGATTGTGGTAAACTAAAAAGCAAAGACTCAAATCATACAAGACGCTCCAAGCAAAACACATATCATGTGGTGAATAAAAATATAGCCTCAAGTAAAGTTACCGATAGACGAAGACGAAAGAGGGGATGCCTTCCGGGGAATCCCCAACCTTAGGCTTTTGGTTGTCCTTAAATTTTACTTTGGGGTGCCTTGGGCATCCCCAAGATTAGGCTCTTGCTACTCCTTATTACAAAATCCATCAAATCTTTACCCAAAAACTTGAAAACTTCACAACACAAAACTCAACAGAAAATCTCATGACCTCCATAAGAAAACAAACCACCACTTTAAGGTACTGTAATGAACTCATTCTTTATTTATATTGGTGTTAAACCTACTGTATTCCAACTTCTCTATGGTTCATACCCACTGATACTGGCCATAGATTCATTAAAATAAGCAAACAACACACGCAAAACAGAATCAGTCAAAAACAGAACAGTCTGTAGCAATCTGTAACTTTCGAATACTTATGTAACTCCAAAAATCCTGAGAAATTAGGAATTCATAAGAAATTTGTTTATTATTCTTATGCAAAAATAATCAACTGAAAAGCACGTTTCTGTGATTTATGAAAACAAATCTCGTGTGCGCAAAAGTTTCTGTTTTTCAGCAAGATCAAATTAACGATCACCGTAGGCTATCCTAAAGGTATTACTTGGCACAGACACTAATTAAAACACAAAACCACATCTAACCAGAGGCTAGATGAATTATTTATTACTAAACAGGAACAAAAAGTAAAGAAAAAAAAATTGGGTTGCCTCCCAACAAGCGTTATCGTTTAACGCCCCTAGCTAGGCATAAAAACAAGAATAGATCTAGGTATTATCCCCTTCTCCCTTTTGGTGATAAAGAGAGAATTTCTTAGCTAAAGT
Source organism: Triticum aestivum (assembly GCF_018294505.1). Lineage (NCBI taxonomy): Eukaryota > Viridiplantae > Streptophyta > Magnoliopsida > Poales > Poaceae > Triticum > Triticum aestivum. The sequence continues at coordinate 895 of NW_025236606.1, read as the reverse complement.
ACTTATCTTTCTATTTTGTGAAAGCACGTGGCCATTCATGGTAGAAGAAAGATTAAGCACACTACGAAAATTTGCATCTAAGCTAGCCTTCATCTCTTTAATAATTTTCATTTTGATAAAAACACAAAAGAGAGGTGGATTCAACCTTTTTACTCATGGGGTGCCCAAATATAGCTTTCATCTTTTCATAGGTATCGAAGGCAGCCCCCTCAAGAAAATCTTCTTCAAAAATAGAATCCAAAACTTGCTTGAAAGAAGATGGTAGGCCAACATAAAAACTCTTTAAGTATATCTTAATTTGATATTGGGGCACATAGCTGGCTTGGATCCTTAGTAGCCTATCCCAAGCATCGTTTAAAGTATCATCAAGCAAATAGCGAAAAATTCCGGGGTCACTCATCAAAGTTATTCAAATTATCATTGTTAATCCCGGTAGGTCTTTCCATAGCATCATTATTTATGATGCTATCCAAAGTAAGGACGGAGGGGCTATCCAAAGTATTAAAACTCAGAAGAAAACCCTTAGCCTCTTTTGGTTCAGTCATGGCGGCGAAGCAAACAATCTAACACACGGACACGCAAGAAGCAAATAGATACGAACGAAAAAGGGCCAATAAAACAGCAAAGGTGAAGTGGGGGAGAGGAAAACGAGAGGCAAATGGCAAATAATGTAATGCGAGGAATAAGAGTTTGTGATGGGTACTTGGAATGTCTTGACTTGAGTGTAGATCTCCCCGGAAACGGTGTCAGAAATCCTTCTTGCTACCTCTTGAGCATGCGTTGCTTTTCCCTTGAAGAGGAAATGGTGATGCAGCAAAGTAGCGTAAGTATTTCCCTCAGTTTTTGAGAACCAAGGTATCAATCCAGTAGCGGACTACACGCAAATCCCAAGTAC
>NW_025236605.1:4514-5193 GCF_018294505.1 Triticum aestivum | reverse complement strand
GTATGCCAACAAATAGAGGAGTGAAACCTCCAACTGAGAAGAACCGACATAACCTCCAACATCGAAAACATCATAGAAGATGCGAGTGAACTCCGTTTTTGATGAACTCGAGCTTGTCACTAAGATGACCATAAGCTCCAAAACTCACAAAGAGAAGAACCAAACAAGAACCGATAATATAGTAAGAAGAGGCAGGGGAGGTATGCCAACAAATAGAGGAGTGAAACCTCCAACTGAGAAGAACCTGCATAACCTCCAACATCGAAAACATCAAAGAAGATGCGAGTGAACTCCGTTTTCGATGAACTCGAGCTTGTCACCAAGATGAGCATAAGCTCCAAAACTCACAAAGAGAAGAACCAAACAATAACCAATAATATAGTAAGAAGAGGCAGGGGAGGTATGCCAACAAATAGAGGAGTGAAACCTCCAACTGAGAAGAACCGGCATAACCTCCAACATTGAAAGCATCATAGAAGATGCGAGTGAACTCCGTTTTCGATGAACTCGAGCTTGTCACCAAAATGACCATAAGCTCCAAAACTCACAAAGCGAAGAACCAAACAAGAACCGATAATATAGTAAGAAGTGGCAGGGGAGGTATGCCAACAAATACAGGAGTGAAACCTCCAACCGAGAAGAACCAGCATAACCTCCAATATCGAAAACATCATAGAAG
>NW_025236605.1:3762-4504 GCF_018294505.1 Triticum aestivum | reverse complement strand
AGAACCAATAATATAGAGGCAGGGGAGGTATGCCAACAAATAGAGGAGTGAAACCTCCAACTGAGAAAAACCGGCATAACCTCCAACATCGAAAACATCATTGAAGATGCGAGTGAACGCCGTTTTCGATGAACTCTAGCTTGTCACCAAGATGACCATAAGCTCCAAAACTCACAAAGAGAAGAACCAAAGAAGAACCAATAATATAGTAAGAAGAGGCAGGGGAGGTATGCCAACAAATAGAGGAGCGAAACCTCCAACTGAGAAGAACCGGCATAACCTCCAACATCGAAAACATCATAGAAGATGCGAGTGAACTCCATTTTTGATGAACTCGAGCTTGTCACCAAGATGACCATAAGCTCCAAAACTCACAAAGAGAAGAACCAGACAAGAACCGGTAATATAGTAAGAAGAGGCAGGGGAGGTATGCCAACAAATAGTGGTGTGAAACCTCCAACTGAGAAGAACCGACATAACCTCCAACATTGAAAACATCATAAAAGATGCGAGTGAACTCCGTTTTCGATGTACTCGAGCTTGTCACCAAGATGGCCATAAGCTCCAAAACTCACAAAGAGAAGAACCAATAATATAGTAAGAAGAGGCAGGGGAGGTATGCCAACAAATAGAGGAGTGAAACCTCCAACTGAGAAGAACCGGCATAACCTCCAACATCAAAAACATCATAGAAGATGTGAGTGAACTCCGTTTTTGATGAACTCGAGCTTGTCACCAAGAT
>NW_025236605.1:3166-3752 GCF_018294505.1 Triticum aestivum | reverse complement strand
GATGCGAGTGTACTCCGTTTTCGATGAACTCGAGCTTGTCACCAAGATGACCATAAGCTCCAAAACTCACAAAGAGAAGGACCAAACAAGAATCGATTATATAGTAAGAAGAGGCAGGGGAGGTACGCCAACAAATAGAGGAGTGAAACTTCCAACTGAGAAGAACCGGCATAACCTCCAACATCGAAAACATCATAGAAGATGCGAGTGAACTCCGTTTTTGATGAACTCGAGCTTGTCACCAAGATGACCATAAGCTCCAAAACTCACAAAGAGAAGAACCAAACAAGAACCAATAATATAGTAAGAAGAGGCAGGGGAGGTATGCCAAGAAATAGAGGAGTGAAACCTCCAACTGAGAAGAACCGACATAACCTCCAACATCGAAAACATCATAGAAGATGCGAGTGAACTCCGTTTTGGATGAACTGGAGCTTGTCACCAAGATGACCATAAGCTCCAAAACTCGCAAAGAGAAGAACCAAACAATAACCGATAATATAGTAAGAAGAGGCAGGGGAGGTATGCCAACAAATAGAGGAGTGAAACCTCCAATTGAGAAGAACCGTCATAACCTCCAACATCG
>NW_025236605.1:2264-3156 GCF_018294505.1 Triticum aestivum | reverse complement strand
AAAACATCATACAAGATGCGAGTGAACTCCGTTTTCGATGAACTCGAGCTTGTCACCAAGATGACCATAAGCTCCAAAACTCACAAAGAGAAGAACCAAACAACAACCGATAATATAGTAAGAAGAGGCAGGGGAGGTATGCCAACAAATAGAGGAGTGAAACCTCCAACCGAGAAGAACCGGCGTAAGCTCCAACATCGAAAATATCATAGAAGATGCGAGTGAACTGTGTTTTCGATGAACTCGATCTTGTCACCAAGATGACCATAAGCTCCAAAACTCACAAAGAGAAGAACCAAACAAGTACCAATAATATAGTAAGAAGAGGCAGGGGAGGTATGCCAACAAATAGAGGAGTGAAACCTCCAACCGAGAAGAACCGACGTAAGCTCCAACATCGAAAATATCATAGAAGATGCGAGTGAACTCCGTTTTTGATGAACTCGAGCTTGTCACCATGATGACCATAAGCTCCAAAACTCACAAAGAGAAGAACCAAACAGGTACCAATAATATAGTAAGAAGAGGTAGGTGAGGTATGCCAACAAATAGAGGAGTGAAACCTCCAACTGAGAAGATCTGGCATAACCTCCAACATTGAAAACATCATAGAAGATGCGAGTGAACTCCGTTTTCGATGAACTCGAGCTTGTCACCAAGATGAACATAAGATCCAAAACTCACAAAGAGAAGAACCAAACAAGAACCAATAATATAGTAAGAAGAGGCATGGGAGGTATGCCAACAAATAGAGGAGTGAAACCTCCAACTGAGAAGAACCGGCATAACCTCCAACATCGAAAACATCATAGAAGATACGAGTGAACTCCGTTTTCGATGAACTCGAGCTTGTCACCAAGATGACCATAAGCTCCAAAACTCACAAAGAGAA
>NW_025236605.1:1663-2254 GCF_018294505.1 Triticum aestivum | reverse complement strand
GAGTGAACTCCGTTTTCGATGAAATCGAGCTTGTCACCAAAATGACCATAAGCTCCAAAACTCACAAAGAGAAGAACCAAACAAGAACCAATTTATATAGTAAGAAGAGGCAGGGGAGGTATGCCAACAAATAGAGAAGTGAAACATCCAACTGAGAAGAACCGGCATAACCTGCAACATCGAAAACATCATAGAAGATGCTAGTGAACTCCATTTTCGATTAACTCGAGCTTGTCACCAAGATGACCATAAGCTAAAAAATTCACAAAGAGAAGAACCAAACAACAACCAATAATATAGTAAGAAGAGCTAGGGGAGGTATGCCAACAAATAGAGGAGGGAAACCTCCAACTGAGAAGAACCGGCATAACCTCCAACATCGAAAACATCATAGAAGATACGAGTGAACTCCGTTTTCGATGAACTCGAGCTTGTCACCAAGATGACCATAAGCTCCAAAACTCACAAAGAGAAGAACCAAACAAGAACCGATAATATAGTAAAAAGAGGTATGGGAGGTATGCCAACAAATAGAGGAGTGAAACCTCCAACTGAGAAGAACCGGCATAACCTCCAACATCGAAAACATCA
>NW_025236605.1:1059-1653 GCF_018294505.1 Triticum aestivum | reverse complement strand
CTTGTCACCAAAATGACCATAAGCTCCAAAACTCACAAAGAGAAGAACCAAACAAGAACCAATTTATATAGTAAGAAGAGGCAGGGGAGGTATGCCAACAAATAGAGAAGTGAAACCTCCAACTGAGAAGAACCGGCATAACCTGCAACATCGAAAACATCATAGAAGATGCGAGTGAACTCCATTTTCGATGAACTCGAGCTTGTCGCCAAGATGACCATAAGCTCCAAAACTCACAAAGAGAAGAACCAAACAACAACCAATAATATAGTAAGAAGAGCTAGGGGAGGTATGCCAACAAATAGAGGAGTGAAACCTCCAACTGAGAAGAACCGGCATAACCTCCAACATCGGAAACATCATAGAAGATGCGAGTGAACTCCGTTTTCGATGAACTTGAGCTTGTCACCAAGATGACCACAAGCTCCAAAACTCACAAAGAGAAGAACCAAACAAGAACCCATAATATAGTAAGAAGAGGCAGGGGAGGTATGTCAACAAATAGAGGAGTGAAACCTCTAACTGAGAAGAACCGGCATAACCTCCAACATCGAAAACATCATAGAAGATGCGAGTGAACTCCGTTTCCGATGA
>NW_025236605.1:0-1049 GCF_018294505.1 Triticum aestivum | reverse complement strand
GGGAGGTACGCCAACAAATAGAGGAGTGAAACCTCCAACTGAGAAGAACCGGCATAACCTCCAACATCGAAAACATCATAGAAGATGCGAGTGAACTCCGTTTTCGATGAACTCGAGCTTGTCACCAAGATGACCATAAGCTCCAAAACTCACAAAGAGAAGGACCAAACAAGAACCGATAATATAGTAAGAAGAGGCAGGGGAGGTATGCCAACAAATAGAGGAGTGAAAACTCCAACCGAGAAGAACAGACATAAGCTCCAACATCGAAAACATCATAGAAGATGCGAGTGAACTCCGTTTTCGATGAACTCGAGCTTGTCACCAAGATGACCATAAGCTCCAAAACTCACAGAGAGAAGAACCAAACAAGAACCAATAATATAGTAAGAAGAGGCAGGGGAGGTATGCCAAGAAATAGAGGAGTGAAACCTCCAACTGAGAAGAACCAACATAACCTCCAACATCAAAAACATCATAGAAGATGCGAGTGAACTCCGTTTTCGATCAACTCGAGCTTGTCACCAAGATGACCATAAGCTCCAAAACTCACAAAGAGAAGAACCTAACAAGAACCAATAATATAGTAAGAAGAGGCAAGGGAGGTATGCCAACAAATAGAGGAGTGAAACCTCCAACTGAGAAGAACCGGCATAACCTCCAACATCGAAAACATCATAGAAGATGCGAGTGAACTCCGTTTTTGATGAACTCGAGCTTGTCACCAAGGTGACCATAAGCTCCAAAACTCACAAAGAGAAGAACCAAACAAGAACCAATAATATAGTAAGAAGAGGCAGGGGAGATATGCCAAGAAATAGAGGAGTGAAACCTCCAACTGAGAAGAACCGACATAACCTCCAACATCGAAAACATCATAGAAGATGCGAGTGAACTCCGTTTTTGATCAACTCGAGCTTGTCACCAAGATGACCATAAGCTCCAAAACTCACAAAGAGAAGAACCAAACAAGAACCAATAATATAGTAAGAAGAGGCAGGGGAAGTATGTCAACAAATAGAGGAGTGAAACCTCCAACTAAGAAGAAC
>NW_025236604.1:4282-5193 GCF_018294505.1 Triticum aestivum | reverse complement strand
AGAGAGGGTCACGGCCAAAACTGGACGCACTTCGTGTACAAACTGGACAATCTCTTTCGGAGTATCAGGGTTTCGGACGAGAACCCATCTGTTACACGGGCACTTCAATGTTTCTTAAAATTATTTGAACTCCAGACTATTTTTGCGTTCAGTATGCATCATTCAAAGCAACGTCATCAATTTCCAGCATGTTATGGCATCATTTGCTGTTTTTCAGTCATTTACCGATTTGTTTAGAGAGCTAAATAACCGTGAAATTGAAAATCAGTACAAAATGAACTCTGAAAATGTTGGAACTTGGCATGGTATCATCATTTCACCCGCAAAGCATGTGCAAAAGGGTAGAGAGGGTCACGGCCAAAACTGGACGCACTTCGTGTACAAACTGGACAATCTGTTTCGGAGTATCAGGGTTTCGGACGACAACTCATCTTTTACACGGGCACTTCAATGTTTCCTCAACTTATTTGAACTCTAGACTATTTTTGCGTTTAGTATGCAGCATTTAAATCGACGTCATCAATTTCCAGCATGTTCTGACATCATTTGCTGTTTTTCAGTCATTTACCGATTTGTTTAGAGAGCTAAATAACCGTGAAATTGAAAATCATATAAAATAAACTCTGAAAATGTTGGAACTTGGCATGGTATCATCATTTCACCCGCATAGCATGTGCAAAAGAGTAGAGAGGGTCATGGCCAAAACTGGACGCAGTTCTTGTACAAACTGGACAATCTCTTTCGGAGTATCAGGGTTTCGGACGAGAACTCATCTGTTACACGGGCACTTCAATGTTTCTTAAACTTATTTGAACTCCAGACTATTTTTGCGTTCAGTATGCAACATTCAAGGCAACGTCATCAATTTCCAGCATGTTCTGGCATCATTTGCTGTTTTTCAGTCATTTACC
>NW_025236604.1:3595-4216 GCF_018294505.1 Triticum aestivum | reverse complement strand
CGATTTGTTTAGGGAGCTAAATGACCGTGAAATTGAAAATCACTACAAAATGAACTTTGAAAATGTTGGAACTTGGCATGGTATCATCATTTCACCCGCATAGCATGTGCAAAAGAATAGAGAGGGTCACGGCAAAAACTGGACGCACTTCGTGTACAAACTGGACAATCTCTTTCGGAGTATCAGGGTTTCGGACGAGAACCCATCTGTTACACGGGCACTTCAATGTTTCTTAAACTTATTTGAACTCTAGACTATTTTTGCGTTCAGTATGCATCATTCAAAGCGACGTCATCAATTTCCAGCACGTTCTGACATCATTTGCTGTTTTTCAGTCAATTACCGATTTGTTTAGAGAGCTAAATGACCGTGAAATTGAAAATGACTACAAAATGAACTCTGAAAAAGGTGGAACTTGGCATGGTATCATCATTTCACCCGCATAACATGTGCAAAGGAGTAGAGAGGATCATGGCGAAAACTGGACGCACTTCGTGTACAAACTGGACAATCTCTTTCGAAGTATCAGGGTTTCGGACGAGAACTCATCTGTTACACGGGGACTTCAATGTTTCTTAAACTTATTTGAACTCCAGACTATTTTTGCGTTCAGTATGCATC
>NW_025236604.1:0-869 GCF_018294505.1 Triticum aestivum | reverse complement strand
GGAGTATCAGGGTTTCGGACGAGAACTCATCTGTTACACGGGCACTTCAATGTTGTTAAACTTATTTGAACTCCAGACTATTTTTGCGTTCAGTATGCAACATTCAAGGCAACGTCATCAATTTCCAGCATGTTCTGGCATCATTTGCTGTTTTCAGTCATTTACCGATTTGTTTAGGGAGCTAAATGACCGTGAAATTGAAAATCACTACAAAATGAACTCTAAAAATGTTGGAACTTGGCATGCTATCATCATTTCACCCGCATAGCATGTGCAAAAGAATAGAGAGGGTCACGGCGAAAACTGGACGCACTTCGTGTACAAACTGGACAATCTCTTTCGGAGTATCAGGGTTTCGGACGAGAACCCATCTGTTACACGGGCACTTCAATGTTTCTTAAACTTATTTCAACTCCAGATTATTTTTGCGTTCTATATGCAGCATTCAAAGCAACGTCATCAATTTCCAGCATGATCTGACAACATTTGCTATTTTTCAGTCATTTACCGATTTGTTTAGAGAGCAAAATGACCGTGAAATTGAAAATCACTACAAAATTAACTCTGAAAATGTTGGAACTTGGCATGGTATCATCATTTCACCCGCATAGCATGTGCAAAAGAGTAGAGAGGGTCATGGCCAAAACTGGACGCACTTTGTGTACAAACTGGACAATATCTTTCGGAGTATCAGGGTTTCGGAAGAGAACTCATCTGTTACACGGGCACTTCAATGTTTCTTAAACTTATTTGAACTCTAGACTATTTTTGCGTTTAGTATGCAGCATTTAAAGCGATGTCATCAATTTCCAGCATGTTCTGACATCATTTGCTGTTTTTCAGTCATTTACCGATTTGTTTAGAGAGCT
>NW_025236603.1:0-5193 GCF_018294505.1 Triticum aestivum | reverse complement strand
CAGTATTAATAACCCAAAAAATTAATTTAGAATGATGAGATCAACATGGTAATTCAAGAACCAGATACTCAAGATGTCCATAACCGGGGACACAGCTAACCATGATTAGTTTGTACACTCTGCAGAGGTTTGCGCACTTTTCCCCACAAGAATCGATCTCCTCCGTTGGATTTCTCGCACTACATGGTGTTTGAGAAACGGATGACCGAGACACAGTCTTTCGGAAGCATTTACTCTTTACTCTGGGTAGACAGTTACACCTACTTTCCCCTACATCTGCTAGCCTACCACTGAAAGAGGTCACACAACATACTCAACTATGCCAGAGCCCATAATGGCTTGTGGCTGCACACGGAAGTTTCTAGCATGAATAATCTTGTGATCCCTTTGAGCCTGGGTGGCGAACCATAGGATGATCACACGGGTACTCCAGGATATCCTAGGACAACACTGGATTCTCCAGGTGCCCGCAACCAATCCACCCAGATGTGTATTTAAGTAGCCACCTTAAGTTGACTGTTAATTAACAACTCTCACATCTGTCACGGATACACTCAACCAATCCACGTCTACGAGCATAGCATATCAGTATAAGCATAACGTAGAAGTAACTCCCAGGGTTTGATAATAAAAGGGCAATAGGTTTTACCTCATCATCTACTTCCAATACCCACATGTTAAGAGATCCTACTCATGCAATATTTGAGGATTGGAACTAATGCATAAAAACTGGGTGATAAAGGGGTATGATCAAAGTGTTACTTGCCTTGCTGACGATCTGCAAACCCTAGAGACTCGTAGTAGCACGCTTCGCACTCCAGAAATTCTATCGCAAACAAACAATAGCATACATAAGCACTCAAGCATAGATGCAAGGGTAAAACTCAAATAAGAGAGTCCAAACTGAAAGTTCAACTGAAGAGCTTCTATTTGCAAAAAGAATCAATCAAATTGGAGTTATGAAACTCAAACTATGATCAAAAGAAATTCAAATTCAAATCTGCTTGAAACCAAATTTTTAATTATCAAAACCATGTTCAAGTTGATTAACTTGAAATAGGGCTTCAAGATGAAGATTTTGGCGTTGGTTTCACTGGATTTGGACAAACGGTTGAAAAGTTGCGAGGGTTTGAAGATCAGGGGCTAATATGTGATAAAAGTATTCGTGGATAGGTCCCTGGACAAAATTAAAATAAAAAGAAAATAATCTATCGGACGAACGTCCGCTAAGAGAGACTAATGAACGAATTTGTTCGTTATAAGATCTAAACGAACGAACATTCGCAAAATAGCTCTAAACCGAGAAAAACCGACCTAACCGGCAGAAAACCAAGAAAAACCAAACCACGAAAAAAACCCAGATCTAGATCTAGATCTAGGGTTTACCGGAAAAACCGATGAAGAACCGAAAAAAACCAGCCGGCGTCGAACTTCGGCGATGTTGGCGCGGCGGCGCCGCCAATTCAAGGCAGCACGCGTCACGAGGCGGGCTGGCAGCGGCGACGGTTTGGGGTTGAGGCGGCCTCGGGCCTTGGGACGGCCTCAGTCTCTTGAACTGAGCCGGCTCCTAGGTCGGCGCGCAGCTGGGCCGGCTTGGCTTCGACCCAGTTCGGTCCGCGAAACATTAAAAAAACAATTCCGCTGAAGAAAATCCTAAATAAATATAAAAAAAAATGCTAAAAACAATTTTTATTGTCTAAATAAAATATTTAGAAAAAAGTGAACATTTTTCTGGCCTAAAAATGCAATTTTGAAAAATGCATATTTTCTAATTCAAATAAAATCTCAAATAAAATATTTATTGGGTTTTAATATTTTTCCTCCAATATTTCTTTTGTTTTTGAGAAGTCCTTTTATCTCCTCTCTTTTATTTTTATATTGGAAATATTTTGGAGAGAAATTTTCTAAAACGAAAGTGGTCCTCTTTTCAAATTTGAGAAAAATTCAAATATGAAAATAGTGAAATCCCCAAGTCTCTCTGTGGGTCCTTGAGTTGCTTAGGATTTCTAGGATCGCAAACGAGATGCAAATAAAAATATGATATGCATATGATGACCTATGTATAACATTCCAAATTGAAAATTTGGGATGTTACAAATAAAGTTGTTATTTATATTTCCTTATATCATGATAAATGTTTATTATTAATGCTAGAATTGTATTAACCGAAAACTTAGTACATGTGTGAATACATAGGCAAACAAAGTGTCACTAGTATGCCTCTACTTGACTAGCTCGTTAATCAAATATGGTTAAGTTTCCTAACCATGGACAAGAGTTGTCATTTGATGAACGGGATCACATCATTAGAGAATGATGTGATTGACTTGACCCATCCGTTAGCTTAGAACTATGATCGTTTAGTTTATTGCTATTGCTTTCTTCATAACTTATACATGTTCCTATGACTATGAGATTATGCAACTCCCGAATACCGGAGGAACACTTAGTGTGCTATCAAACGTCACAACATAACTGGGTGATTATAAAGATGCTCTACAGGTGCCTCCGATGGTGTTTGTAGATTTGGCATAGATCAAGATTAGGATTGGTCACTCTAATTGTCGGAGAGGTATCTCTGGGCCCTCTCGGTAATGCACATCACTATAAGCCTTGCAAGCAATGTGACTAATGAGTTAGTTACGGGATGATGCATTATAGAACGATTAAAGATACTTGCCAGTAACGAGATTGAACTAGGTATGATGATACCGACGATCGAATCTCGGGCAAGTAACATACCAATGACAAAGGGAACAACGTATGTTGTTATGCGGTTTGACCGATAAAGATCTTCGTAGAATATGTAGGAACCAATATCAGCATCCAGGTTCCACTATTGCTTATTGACCGGAAGTGAGTCTCGGTCATGTCTACATAGTTCTCGAACCCATAGGGTCCGCACGCTTAACGTTCGATGACGATCGGTATTATGAGTTTATGTGTTTTGATGTACCAAAGGTAGTTTAGTGTCCCGGATGTGATCACGGACATGACGAGGAGTCTCTAAATGGTCAAGACATAAAGATTGATATATTGGACGATGTTATTTGGACACCAGATGAGTTCCGGGGGTTACCGGATAAATATCGGAGTGCCGTGGGGTTATCGGAAACCCCGGGGGAACTAATGGGCCAACATGGGCTTTGTGAGAGAGAGAGAGGAGGAGCCCTAGGGCTGGCCGCACGCCCCCCTTGAGGATTCTGAATTGGACTAGGAGGGGGGCTCCCCCCTCTTTTCCTCTCCCTCTCTCCCTCTCCTTACTTCCCCCTCTCTTCCCTTGTTGGAAACCTACTAGGAATGGGATTCCTAGTAGGAATCCTACTTGGGGCGCGCCCTATGAGGGCCGACCGGCCTCCCCCTTGCTCCTTTATATACGGGGGCAGGGGGCACCCTAGAACACACAAGTTGACAGTTGTCTTAGCCATGTGCGGTGCCCCTCTGCAGATTTCCACCTCGGGCATATTGTTGTAGTGCTTAGGTGAAGCCCTGCATTGGTAACTTCATCATCACCGTCATCACGCCGTCGTGCTGATGAAACTCTCCCTCGGCCTCAGCTGGATCAAGAGCACGAGGGACGTCACCGAGATGAACGTGTGCAGATCGCGGAGGTGCCGTGCGTCCGGTACTTGATAGGTTGGATCACGAAGACGTTCAACTACATCAACCGCGTTACTTAACGCTTTCGCTTTCGGTCTACGAGGGTACATGGACACACTCTCCCCGCTCGTTGATATACTCTCCTACGTAGATCTTGCGTGATCGTAGGATTTTTTTTGAAATACTACGTTCCTCAACACGGGATTAGTGTTGGGCCTAAATAAATGTTATTTGGTGTTTGCGTTGAGCATGAATATGATTGGATCATGTTTGTTGCGATACAATTATTCATTTTGGTCATACACCCAATGTAAATGGTTTATTGAATCTCGATCGTAGTGATACACATATTCATAATATTGATGCCAAAAGATGCAAAGTTGATAATGATAGTGCAACATATTTGTGGCACTACCGTTTAGGTCATATTGGTGTAAAGCGCATGCAGAAACTCCATACAGATGGGCTGTTGTAATCACTTGATTATGAATCATTTTATACTTGCGAACCATGCCTCATGGGCAAGATGACTAAAACTCCGTTCTCAGGAACAATGGAGTGAACCAATGGCTTATTGGAAATAATACATATTGATGTATGCGGTGCAATGAGTGTTGAGGCTCGCGGCGGGTATCGTTATTTTCTGACCTTCATAGATGATTTAAGCAGATATGGGTATATATACTTAATGAAACACAAGTCTGAAACATTTGAAAAGTTCAAAGAATTTCAGAGTGAAGTGGAAAATCATCGTAACAAGAAAATAAAGTTTCTATGATCTGATCGCGGAGGCGAATATTTGAGTTACGAGTTTGGTCTTCATTTAAAACAATGTGGAATAGTTTCACAACTCACGCCACCTGGAACACCACAGCCTAATGGTGTGTCCGAACATCGTAACCGTACTTTATTAGATATCATGCGATCTATGATGTCTCTTACCGACTTACCACTATCATTTTGGGTTATGCATCAGAGACAACTGAATTCATGTTAAATAGGGCACCATCTAAATCCGTTGAGACGACACCGTATGAACTATGGTTTGGCAAGAAACCTAAGCTGTTGTTTCTTAAAGTTTGGGGTTGCGATGCTTATGTGAAAAAGATTCAAAGCTCGAACACAAATCGGAGAAGTGCGTCTTCATAGGATACCCAAAAGAAACTGTTGGGTACACCTTCTACCACAGATCCGAAGGCAAGATCTTTGTTGCTAAGAATGGATCCTTTCTAGAGAAGGAGAGTTTCTCTCGAAAGAAGTGAGTGGGAGGAAAGTAGAACTTGATGAGGCAATTTACTACCAAAAAAATACACTTCCATGATGATACGTGTTTGTCACAGTAGGTCACGTTTTCTGCCATGCATGTACATCCATGACGATTCTATGACAGAATCAGGAGTCATACCTGTGCTGTTGTAGAAGTGTTCCATGACATTACCAAAATTATCATCACAGAAGTGTCCACTTCCATGACGATAAATTACGCGTCATAGAATTGCTTTCTTCAAGGGTAACCGACATGTGGCATCCACCGTAATGGGTCTCCGTTAAGCTATCGGGTTCTGGTTTGGATCCGATAACCCGTTAACAGCC
>NW_025236602.1:0-5194 GCF_018294505.1 Triticum aestivum | reverse complement strand
GTGACATGGCCCGCTGGGCGCATAGCTCCATAATTCTCCCACCATAGACTGGCGGGGCCTTCAAGATGATATGCGGCAAAGGTGACCTTGTCAGCCTCCGCTACCAGCACGGAACGCAGCTTGTGAGAGATACTGCGAAGCCAGTCATCAGCGTCGAGAGGCTCGACGGAGTGGTGGAACGTGGGTGGATGCAATTTGATAAAATCACTGAGTGACACCACGTTAGCCCTCTGATGGTGTGCTGTATTCTGTTCAATACGCTCCAACAAACGGTTTGTCTCCCGCTTGTTTCTCTCAGCTTCCATCATAACTTCGGCTAGTGAAGGAGGATGAGGCAGATTTTCATTCCTGGCTTCACTGCCTTCGGCCTGCTCTTGGGAAGCAGGGTTAGCGCGCGTGTTGACCATCCTAGGTAGACAAGACAATGATTTAGTCAGAATGATGAAATTCCGACATAGGATACATAATGTAAGAAATAACTCGGAATGCAAGATGATCATCCGTATGACATGGTAGATACAGAAACTGCTTCTTTTATTCCATCGTCATACACACCATACAAGGTTTAGTACAAGACCAAACAAAGTACTATTACGGTGAAAAGAGGATTACATCTCATCGGAGGCATTCCAAGCTCCTATACATTATTTTTCTACATCTCCGGAAAGAGTACAAACTAGGTCATATCCCACGAGTCACGCAGGACGATAGACGACACGGCTAGTGCGAACTAGTGATACTACCCCTAATTCAGACCGATCCGTAGTAGTCCTCATAGAAGTCACCTCCATAGCCTGGAAGTTCAACATGATCATCCGGAAACAGACGGTCTCGCGGAGCTTGTGGACCATAGGGGCTAGGATGAGGCCTTGGACCAACAAACGGTGGCCTGCGGGGACCGCGAGGTGGGGTGATGCCTCCTACATCACGCCAAACCATCACGTCTGGCAGAGCAGATCTCACAGGATAGAGATCGCGCATATCCGAATATCCAGCTTGCACCGCCGGTGCGAACCGAGTCAAAGTGGCCCAGTGGTCAGCACGGGTATTGAAAAGCTCTAACCTTCAGGCCCGATTTTCACGGTCCTTATCCTCGAGCATCTCAGCAGTGGTGCGAGTCCGTGAATCCTCCTGAGTGGAGTCAGCATAGATAGCCTGGAGATACCCTTGTGCTCCCGGAAGTGATCCTGGCATATACCGGAAATCAGAATCCCGAAATAAACCAGATCTGACTCGCATAATGGTCATCATAGAGTAGGCGGCATCCTGCACAGCCATCTCAATAGTAACCCCGAGTCCATAGGAACAGTGAAGAGGCTCGGTGGATCCAGGATAAGATGGAAATATCCTGACAGTGCAGAGATACTGGCTTTGATTGAAGTCTCGGAATTGCTCTTCGACCGTGTACTCAGGATACCAGCGGTATCCAGCCTCAGCCATTACCCTGACCAACTTAGCAGTATGGCCGGGTACATCTAGGCATCGAGTCAGGCGAACCACTTGATTGAGGTCGCGAGTGGCCATCTGAAAGCATAATCATAATGCAAATGCATTAGAATTTCTAGCAAAATTTCGGCAGCATAACAGCTGTAAATGCTCAAAAAGGATTTTGAGACATTTGACAAAGGATTTCGTACACACTCAACATCATCATATCAAAGTTTTGAAACCATCTAACAACATGATGTGGTAGTAGAACTGAACTAGGCTTGTATCCATCAAACTTATAAGGTACTACTGATTAGTAACACGTGATCCTGATAGAGAGAATAGATCCTAATTCCTTAACCCCCGGTGGAAGAATGGTCTGACTCAGATCAGAATGTCATAAGATATAAGGAGTAAAAAGAGCCTTACGTTCCATCCCACAAACAATTCCCCTACATATAACTAAAGAATTTCTAGACTCAACATCGACCAGTTTGGCTTGGAGAACCTACAGGCAGTCCGGCTCTGATGCCAACGCTGTCAGGACCCCGACTCGATGTCACATCGATCTAGCTGGTAACACCTCATATCACTTTGCGGCCTCACGCACGGTATCCCCACGGGTGTCGCCTTACCTTTTCCCGGGACCGTTTGCGCCTTTTGGCTCACGTATATGATAGTGTCGCTAGCATCCATATGATAAAGAGCCCGGGCTGACATGACTAGTCGTAAACCAAAAGTGGCACAGACTTACAGGGACAGGCATCCATGACCCAGCTTCGAACGTGTCGGTCATCAGCAAGTGGGTCCGGGCTGTAGCACTGGGCTAGCAGGACTCCGGTAAACCGGGCTGTAGCGGGCTAACAGGACTCCGGTACTCAAAGCGTGACATTTCCCCGAAGGGACAGACACAGGAACGAAGAAGGACACATGCCGGCCAGCCTAAGTGTTCCAGAGCAGTAGCAAGCTACCATGGCTCAGCGGTAACACTAGGAGACATTTCCCGGTAAGAGAGGCTACTAAAGATAAACAACTAGGTAGTCAGATCCCACACATACCAATCATTTCAATCATACACACAATATGCTCGATATGTGCAAATACAACGAAGCATCACAACATGACTCTATGACACAAGTACTTTATTTAAGGCTCAGTGAGCCATACATAACATACACAAAGGTACGGGTCTCACGACCCCACATACAAGTCATACAGTCATACAAACCAGCAGCGGAAGTAACTTGTCTGAGTACAGACAACTAGTAAAATAAAAGAGGCTTGGAAAGCCTAGCTATACTACGTGGTCCTCCACAAGTTCAGGGTCACCACCTGGGTCTTAGCCTACTCGTTGATGTCAACGTCTACATAGAACCCATCAGAAGGGGTTGCAGCGTCTTCTGTAAAAATGTAGATTATAGCAACATGAGTACAAAGGTACTCAGCAAGACTTACATCAGATCCTACATACATGCATAGTATCAAGAAGGCAAATGTCAGGACCCCGACTCGATGTCACATCGATCTAGCCGGTAACACCTCATATCACTTTGCGGCCTCACGCACGGTATCCCCACGGGTGTCGTCTTACCTTTGCCCGGGACCGTTTGCGCCTTTTGGCTCACGTATATGATAGTGTCGCTAGCATCCATATGATAAGGAGCCCGGGCTGACATGACTAGTCGTAAACCCAAAGTGGCACAGACTTACAGGGACAGGCATCCATGACCCAGCTTCGAACGTGTCGGTCATCAGCAAGTGGGTCCGGGCTGTAGCACTGGGCTAGCAGGACTCCGGTAAACCGGGCTGTAGCGGGCTAACAGGACTCCGGTACTCAAAGCGTGACATTTCCCCGAAGGGACAGACACAGGAACGAAGAAGGACACATGCCGGCCAGCCTAAGTGTTCCAGAGCAGTAGCAAGCTACCATGGCTCAGCGGTAACACTAGGAGACATTTCCCGGTAAGAGAGGCTACTAAAGATAAACAACTAGATAGTCAGATCCCACACATACCAAGCATTTCAATCATACACACAATATGCTCGATATGTGCGAATACAACGAAGCATCACAACATGACTCTATGACACAAGTACTTTATTTAGGGCTCAGGGAGCCATACATATCATACACAAAGGTACGGGTCTCACGACCCAACATACAAGTCATACAGTCATACAAGCCAACAGCGGAAGTACTTTGTCTGGGTACAGACAACTAGTAAAATAAAAGAGGCTTGGAAAGCCTAGCTATACTACATGGTCCATCACAAGCTCAGGGTCACCACCTGGGTCTTTAGCCTACTCGTTGATGTCAACGTCTACATAGAACCCATCAGAAGGGGTTGCAGCGTCTTCTGTAAAAATGTAGATTATAGCAACATGAGTACAAAAGTACTCAGCAAGACTTACATCAGATCCTACATACATGCATAGTATCAAGAAGGGTTGGTGGAGTTTTTGCAGCAAGCTAGCTTTGACTCTTGGCTAGACTATCCTACGATACTCCAACTTGCAATGTTTTGCGCACACGAGTCCACTACTCACCACTTCAATACACTACCGAGGATCCACCTCCGTCTTCCTACGGAAGAGCCATCCTCGGCACTCACACTTATCTTGAGGCTTTTAGTAGTTTCCATTTACTTGTCTATGAACTGTATAGGCAACCAAGTAGTCCTTTACCGCGGACGCGGCTATTCGAATAGATCATGATAACCCTGCAGGGGTGTACTTCTTCATACACGCTCTCACCACTTATCGTCGTTTACACGACATGTACTCGGCAACCTTCAAGCGGAAGCCCAACGTGGGTGTCGGCCACGACCTACCTAATCACCTAAGCCTCCAGTCCAGGTTTATCGCCTATTCAGGTTCCATCCGCAGGGAGTCCGGCCGAGGTTTCCCATACGGCCCCGAACGATGTGAACAGGGTTCCCGAGATACCTAACGGGTATTCGGTACACCCAGCCACGTACCTACCGCATCACAGCCCACCCCTACGGTCAGCGCTGTCCACGGCCTCCAGTAGGCTACAAACACCAGAAACTACTTGCAACTCCTGGACGGAGAACTAGGGTGAATAAGAAGTCGAGAGGGTCCATTGGTTTCGGGCCCAATGCATGGTAGTAGCTGATTCTTAAATCACACATACAGATCTCAGTGCTTAAGGTCGGCTTCAATGAAACAACCCACCATGTACTCCCCTACATGGCCTCTCATCGATACCTTTACCAAATCGTGTTCACCACACCACTCTCATTACTGACATAATCATTTCACTCTAGCCCATACCCAGATGAACCAGACCTGACACGACTCTAAGCATAGCAGGCATAGCAAGGTAGGAACAACACATACATATGGCTCAATCAACTCCTACACATGCTAGTGGGTTTCATCTAGTTACTGTGGCAATGACAGGTCATGCAGAGGAAATGGGTTCAACTACCGTAGCACACAGCAGTTTGAATCGCGTTGTCTTAATGCAGTAAAAGAGAGCAGGAGCGAGAACATGGGATTGTATCGATATGATCAAATGGTTGGTTGCTTGCCTGATGGTTCGATGCACGGATACGGTTCTTCGTTAGGGTAATCACGGTACTCCTCGGGGACAGAACCTGTCGCAAAGGGCATCGATACACAAGCATCACCAAACAATGTGCAACAATATGATGCATGCATGAAACATGGCAATATGAGTGTATTGGGCTAATGCAACTAAAGCCAGAAGGGTTTGAACAAATTTGAATCAAAGATTCAAATT
>NW_025236601.1:0-5194 GCF_018294505.1 Triticum aestivum | reverse complement strand
TACCTTTATATTTCCAGTTTGTGTATGTGTATCATTTTAATGGTGCCAAGCATCATAACAAAATAATTAACTATTTGACAAGTTGTAGTGATTTTAATAAATAAATGTATATTCCATAAAATGGGTAGCTAATTTTGTGGTTAATAATTAAAAAATAAGTACAATAATTATGTTGCCATACTAATACAGTAGTGTTACTGTTGGTGTTACTATAGTTACAAAATGTGTTACCAGTTTTGTGGGATATTATGTTATAAGTTCTGTTACTGTAGTTACAAAAACGTGTTACCACAATGTTGTATGTCTACAAAAATATGTTACTATAGGTGTCACTATAATTACAAAAATGTGTTACCTACACGGTAACGCATAATATGCATGTTACTATAACCTAATTGTAACACAATTTTTAATACATGGTAACATTTACTATATGTGACAGTGGACACCACTTAGTAACACGGAATGGAACACATTTCAAAATGCGTTACTACGTGACCTAGTAACACTGTTTTGGGCCTATAGTAACACAAAACCGTGTTACCAAAGCTTTGTCCTGTTGTAGTGTCCCATTTATTATTTCTTAAAGCGCATTTTCTTGTTAAGCCTAATGCATCCCTCCTAGGAAAGGTTTGCAGCCCAGCGGGGAGGAGAATAACAAGTTGATCTTGCCTGGGTATTCCTCAAAAAAAGTATAGCTGGGCTAGCCATTTTCAGCTTCAAAAAAATTAATATCTGGGCTGGATATCTGGCCTGGGCTAGACGGGCCACAGCCCGCCCAGTTAGTACCCCGATCTCCTCTGAACAACAACGAAAACATTGCTCAAGAATAACTCTACAGTGCTCACACCTCAAAAACACAAATACTGCTCGAGCTGCTTGGACCCAGTTATCGGCCGCTCCTTGTGCAATTCTCTCGTTTATTGACTACATAGGTTGACAATGGTGTGGGACCGTGATGTGAGGAAACCAGGAGGAAGCAAAAAAATTACAGTTGTATATAATAAGGAGGCACTTGCGTACGTGCGGCTATGGCCCTGGTGGGTCCCCACCGTCATCCTCTCCAAGTAAAGTCATCTCCTCATTCCTCATGTCCGTTGACCATGTTGACAATGCGAGATAGCAGCGTCACGACGAGCGCAACAACTCGAAGTACGGTGGAGAGGGCCTCACGGGCCCTACGGATGGTCTGGTATAGCTCCCGCTACTCATTCGGGAAGCCAGGATCATAGGGCCACATGTCCGTGATGGCACTATCGTTCGCTTGTTCACCGGTGCTCGTTGAGGAGACGGAGGTTGCAACACAGGTTCACCTGTGCTGGTAGGTCTTCCACCATTAGGGCATCAAAGTGTGTCCGCACCTGCTCTATGGTGAACACGGCATGAACCGGCTTGGACAATGGCACCGGCTCCTAGTCAGAAGCTACGTCCGTCATCTGATTGTCATCGCTCACGTCGGCGAGCTCGCTGGCGAGCCAGCATGTCCGGCTACTGGACCGACCTGCTGCCAAGCACAAGTCTGACTGCCCTGGCCCACCCAGACCGCCTCCCTCGCCCGCGCATGCTTTCCGCCCGAAACGGTCAGCGCCACCCGCCCCGCTTCCCGGTGCAGGCGATTGCTCCGCCTTCAAACGACACCAGTGTTGTCCGTCCGTCTATCTGCCACCCACATTAATGATACATGGTTGCCGAGGTGACAACTCTGGTGCCACACATTTGTCCCTCTGCCGCCCACCATTGCTATATAAATTTTTGCACCGGCCATAGCCGCAGTCATCCCCCTCCGTTCCTTTTTGTCGGATTTCGGGTTCCGATAGACCTTCTAGGTTCGAACTCTGGGGTGCGCGCGGAGATTTCACCCTCTGCCTACCTGCACCTCACTGCCTTACTATGATCTAAGCAATCAAAGGAACAACACAAGAGATACAGAGTTTATACTGGTTCAGGCCACCATTGTGGTGTAATACCCTACTCCAGTGTGTGGTGTGGTGGATTGCCTTTTGGGCTGATGATGAACAATACAAGGGAGAACAGCCTCGCAGGGGTCTGTCCTTGGCTGGTGCGATGAACTACTAGGGGGAGTTCAGTCGCTCTCTCTACTGGTTTCCTGCTGAGGATCCCATTCTCTTCTCTCTATCCGTTGTCGTCCCTCCCTTGTAGCGGATAGTCCTATTTATAGGCAAAGGCCCTGGGCCTCCTCCCAAATATTGAGCGGGAAGGGCGCCAACAATTGGCCATTTTGAAGGGGAACATCTAGTACACTTATCCTGACTAAAGTTGGTCCTCGCCTGCTAAAGGCTCTGGTGGTGACGCCGGCTTGGGCTCCACGATGACCTCCATCCTGCCGTTCTGCTGGTCTTGGTCTTGTTGCACCGAAATGGATGCCTTTGCTTGATGCTCTTGCCTGCGCTTGCTCCCTTTGCACCAAAGAGGAAAGGGAGGACACTGCGCGGGCTGGCGCCCGCCTGGCGCCCTTGGTCTTCATGGCTTTCATCATGGGCACCTCGTGAGGTACCCCGCCTTGATCTCTCCGCCTCCTCGCGAGCCATCCTGATGAGGACGTGCCTGAGGAAGCTTCCTGTCGTCCGCCCCGCGAGGCTTGGCCCCTCGCGAGGGTCTTGAGCTCATGCTGGTGAAGATGGGCCATGCTGGGCCGCCCCCTTGAGCCACGCCGCAGGCCGCAGGCAGGCAAGTCTGGGGACCCCCGTTCCCAGAACACCGACAATAGCCCCTGGGCCCAAGGCGCGCCCGGACTTGGCTGAGCAGAGAGGCAAAGGGGCAAGTGCGAAGCGTTGCGGGCCCTAACAGCCTGTGGCCTCGGGCGCCGCGTGGCGGTTGATTGGACGTGGGCGGCTCCGCAACTGCGTGAATCGACAAAAGAGCGGCATCTGCCCAGGCTTTGCTTCCCTTGCTTCCTCCGGTCATTGCCCAGATCCCCTTTCTTGCGCTCTTCCTTTCTGCCTCCGAAATCTTCAGATCTACCTTGACCACGCGCCCTAGCAAGACATGGCGCCTCGCCAGACCCTGGCCGAATCTTGGTACTCGCCCGCCTTGCACTCGCCGAATGTGTCGGAGGCGAGCCTTGCCCGGATGCGCCGGATGGTGGCGGCGCAAGGCATCGACGGGGCGAAGGTGTTCAAGGCCGGCTCTGCCCTTCCTGAGGCCCGGGGAGCACCTTCTATCCGTTCTTCGTAAGTGCCATTGCTGCCGGTCTGGTGCCAACCTTTTCTAAGTTTTTCTTCTCTGTCCTCCGCCATTACGACCTGCAAGCTCTGCATCTCCACCCCAACTATGTTCTTCTTCTGGCAATCTTCACCTACTATTGCGAGGCTCACGTCGGAGTGCAGCCCTCAGTGGCCTTGCTGCGCCACTACTTCTCCCTCCGGCCCTCTCGTGGTGCCATCTCCGCGTGCGCGAGCTTTGTCGCGTATGATGGCTCCAACGCCATCTCGAAGCCCGGGAAGAGGATTGAGGGCTTCAGGAGCAAGTGGGTCATGGTAGATGCTGGGCGCATCCACCCTCGGCTGACTCTGCCCACGGGGCAGCCCACGAGCTCCGATGATTGGTCTCACGCGGAACTCGTGGACCCCCGCGCGAAGCCGGTGTTGGAGAAGATGGACGCAGATCTGAGGCCGGGCAACATGTCAGCGGCGAAGCTGACTGGTGCGTCGCTCCTGAGGGAGTTCCTGGAGCACCAGGTCGCCCCGCTTCGTAAGTACTCACTTCCGTTGTGGAGGCCCCGCCTGAGCCCCGCAGTCTTGGCCGATGAAGACCTGGCCGCGGTCCTCCAATCTTTGGTCGGAGGAGACGTGGCGACGCTGGAGGGCGCCCCTGTGCCCTTGTTTCTTCGAGATGATTGGGAGAAAGTGGTGGACTCCATGCCCGTCTTCAATGGGGACGGGCCCGTGCCCACAGAGGCTCCCGAGGACCCGGCGGCCTAGGCGACAACGAACGTGTCCTCCGGCGACTCCAGCGAAGAGGAGGAAGAAGAGGAGCTGGAAGGTGAGCCTGACTCCGAGGCTACCGACGGGGAGTCGAGAGCGCCTCTCCCCCGATGAAGGCCCCGCGCTCTCCGCCTCCCGCCGAGCGACGACGAGGATGATGACGAAGGGGGCGGCGGGAGCTTGCCCCCGATCTCGAAGAAGGCCAGGTCTGGGCTAGTCCCCCTGGGTCTGCCCCGGCTCCGAGGCGATCCTCAGACGTGCCTCCTGCTTCCGAGCCTCTCGAGGCTGATCCCAGCAGCCGGCTCTCGGGCTTCAAGTATGGCCAGAGGTTGCTCGAGCTCGCGAGCGGCGACCAGTAAGTGCTTGATTCTTGTTTTATTCCTTGCTTTGTCGTTGAGGCTTGATGTCTGTATCTCTTGGCTAGGCTAGCACCTGCGGCAAAGAAACTGAAGGGGGCTCCTGGGGCCCCATCCGAGGCAGCGCCTCTGCCCACGAAAGAAGGTGGCTGCAAGGCACATGCCTCTCCTGCCCGGTCGTCCTCGCGAGGCCTGGTGGAGCTGGCTGGGGCGAGCTCAGCCCCCATGGCCCAAACGACTCCTGAAGTATCCTTGCCTGATGCCATCGCCATAGCTGTTGGGGCGCAGCAGGTCCTGCCTCAGGATGCTCTGGTTACGCTGCCGTCCTCTCCTCATACTCCACCAACTGCTATCTCTCCGACTCCTTCCACCATCCTGGATCATGCCGCTGCCGAACTGGACCGGCTGCGGCAAGATCTTCTAAGCGCCCACCCTTGCTTGGTGGCCGAACGCTTGGAGCTGGCTTCTGGCTAGATTCGCTCTGACGCTTCGATTCGAGCGGCGCTGGTTCAGGCCTCGACAGCCTGCAACGAGGAGAAGCAGGCCATCCTCGAGGCAAAGGCTGCTCGAGACGCCGCCTTGGGAGAGGCGGCTGATGCCCAAGGTCGCTGCAAGGTGCTGGAGAGCGAACTGGAGGGCCTGCGGGACCTGCTTGCCGAGGAGGTCCGCATCCGCCAAGAGAAGGAAGAAGACCTAAAGGCTCGCGAGGCGGCCATCAAGGACCGAGACGCCAAGCTTAACAAGCGCAGTGACCGCCTGGGCGCACTAGAGCAGGAGTTGGAGGCGTGCAAGGCTGAGCTGGACGGCAAGGCGCGGGTCCTTGCCGAAGACCGCGAGGCCTTCACGGAGACGGAGGTGAAGGTTCGCGGCTTGCTGAAGTCGCTCTACGACAGC
>NW_025236600.1:0-5194 GCF_018294505.1 Triticum aestivum | reverse complement strand
AGGGTTTTCGGATTTCGTCGTGTGATTTGTTTGGTTCTTTGCATTCATCATTGTATCATGTTGCAAGTCATCATGTCATCATGTGCATTGTGTGTTTTTCATACATATTAAGTTGTTGCATGTTCCTTGCATGAATCTTGCTTCGTCACCTTCTCCTTCCCTCTACTTCCTTCTTTTGGCAAGTGTCACGTTCCCCTTCTCTTTTAATGTTCATCTTTGCCTCAATATTCTAACACCATGCACCTAGCCTCTCTGTCAAATTTCATCTCTATTGAAATTGTTTTGGTTAGGGTTTAAAATGGTTCAAGTTTGAATTAAATTCAAACTTGAATTATTTTTACTTCCTTTAAAAATCTCCAAACCAATTTTGTTAAATAGAGCACATTTTCAGGATCACGAGTATATTTTTATATTTCTCTAGCTCCTCTCCTTTTTTTTCCTGCTCTTTCCTTTTTGTTTTTCTGTTTGAAGTAATAGAAAAGCAGCAGCTACCTGGGCCTCGGCCACCCGGTCGGCCCATTACCTCAGCCAGCGCCTACTAACCCTAGGCCCATTTTCCTCTAAGGCCCAGCCTCCTTTCTAACCTAGCCTTCCTGAGCCCAATCCCTCGCGCACCTCTCCCTCTCGATCCCTCCCTCGCGCCGCCAGGAGAGGCACCGCGCTCGACCCCTCCTCTCGCCCGTGACCCTTTTCTCCCTGCTCGATCCCCTCTCTCCCTTTGCTCTCTCCGCGCCGCTGCATCCTCTGCACATCGATCCCCTCGCTCGTCCTCCTCCAAACCCCGGCGCCGCTCTTCCTCTGCAATGGCCTTCCTCCTGCTTCTCCTCGGCGCTACCAACCCGCCTCGACCTTGCTGCCAACAGCAGCTGCTGCACCATCTCGCCGACACCCGTCGTCCCCTCTGCTCTACCCTACCTCAGCTGCCGCCCATGGCCCGACGCCCGTCGCCCCCTCTGCTTCCCTGCTCCAGAACGGCTGCCAAGACTCCTCATCGTCCAGTGTCACCGCCCGATGCGCGAGCTCCGCCGCCCCTGCTTCCGTCGAGCTGTGTGGCTCCACCACCCTCTTCAGCCGCTCCCGCCTGCAGCACCCTCAACCTGCGACCGTCATCGACCTCGCCTCGTGCACGACGTCGACAACCTCCTCTGCTCCAGGTGTGGACACCTCCTGCTCGAGACCCCACCTTCGGCCTCGCCATGGTTCCCCTGCACAAGCTGCGTCCGTCAAGGACGTTGCCCCGTTGCCTTCTCTTGTCGAGACCGAGACCCCGTGAGCGTCAACCTCTTCCACGATCCCCGAACGACTACGGGCTGGGACGCCAAGTCCAACGACCATTGAACAGGGAACACCGCCAAGTACCCTTTCGAATCCGTCGAGACCGTCAAGGGAACGACTACCATCGCTCCAAGATCCAAACGGTTTTGACGACATGAACATCTACGGAACATTTACGACTACACGATGAACCGACAAGGCCGGCTACAACCCTTGTACCACTACTATCGCCAAGTACCACGACGACCGAAGCATTACCTCTACGTTTGCCATGTACATCGACCGTCACCGAAGACCCGTGTAGCACTAATGCCAAGTTCCCCTACCGTCGCCCTCGGAAACATCGAATGCGTCAAGTCCTTCTCCAAGACGTGTACCACTACTTCCTCTACCATCGCGAGAACGCCTACTTCCTCTACTTTGCACCGACTCGTTCCGCCTCGAAATGCACCCTCGGAAGGTATAACTGCCGGACCAACCACCGTGGACAAATGCATGTTGTATGTGATGTCCACATTTGCACCGTGTCCGAGTTGTCATTACACGTCTCCCGTCGTTTGACATACCGTCGACCCGTGGGAACCTGGTATCCGGGATCACCCCACCATCCTTGTGTGACTCGCTCCCGTCACACTTTCTTTTCACCGGCATCTCAATCGAGTTACCGGAACCGGAATGTTGCCATGGCACCATTTCCGTTTCGTCGTCGTGGCACCCCTTTCTTTCTACCACGGTGACAAATGCTTCATAAAATGCTCTTATCAACTTTTTCATAAATATTGCATAAAACTTGCACATGTCATCCGCATCATGATAACAACAATTAAAATGTTTAAAACTATTGTTTGCATTAATTACTAAATGCACGTGGGGATTTACCGGATTTGTTGTTCGTTATATCCGGCCCCATTTAAATTGTTTAAATGGTATAGTTTTGTTATGATTCACCTCTTGCCATGTTAACCAACATTTAGTATTGTTGAGTACCTAACCGAGAGTGAACTAAATAATTGATGTGGTGTTCCGTCAATATGCAATAGAGTTGCATATTGAGCTCCACTTAATTTGTAGGATTGCTTGTGCACTTTGCCATGCCATGCCTCATTAATCCGGACATGCATCATATTTGGTTGTGCATCATGTCATGCTTATGTGGTGGTTGTTTACTATGTTGTTTGCTTCTTTCCGGTGTTGCTTCTTCGGGTTAGTTCCGATAACGTCGCGTTTGTGAGGAACCGTTCGACTACGTCCATTTGTCTTCTTCATGGACTCGTTCTTCTTCCTTGCGGGATTTCAGGCAAGATGCTCATACCCTCGAAATCACTACTATCTTTGCTTTGCTAGATGCTTGCTCTTTTGCTATGCCTATGCTGCGATACCTACCACTTGCTTGTCATGCCTCCCATATTGTTGAACCAAGCCTCTAACCCACCTTGTCCTAGCAAACCGTTGTTTGGCTATGTTACCGCTTTGCTCAGCCCCTCTTATAGCGTTGTTAGTTGCAGGTGAAGATTGAAGTCTGTTCCTTGTTGGAACATGGAGATGTTGTTCCTTGTTGGAACATGTTTACTTGTTGGGATATCACAATATATCTTATTTAATTAATGCATCTATATACTTGGTAAAGGATGGAAGGCTCGGCCTTATGCCTGGTGTTTTGTTCCACTCTTGCCGCCCTAGTTTCCGTCATATCGGTGTTATATTCCCGGATTTTGCGTCCCTTACGCGGTTGGGCTATTATGTGAACCCCTTGACAGTTCGCCTTAAGTAAAGCTCTTCCAGCAATGCCCAACATTGGTTTTACCATTTGCCACCTAGCCTTTTCTTTTCCCTTGGGAGTCGCGCTCCTGAGGGTCATCATTATTTTACCCTCCCGGGCCAGTGCTCCTCTGAGTGTTGGTCCAACTGAGCGATGTCCGAGGCTATTGGGGAACGTAGCAGAAATTCAAAATTTTCCTACGTGTCACCAAGATCTATCTATGAAGAGACCAGCAACGAGGGGAAGGAGAGTGCATCTACGTACCCTTGTAGATCGCTAAGCGTAAGCGTTCAAGTGAACGGGGTTGATGGAGTCGTACTCGTCGTGATTCAGATCACCGATGATCCTAGTGCCGAACGGACGGCACCTCCGCGTTCAACACACGTACAGCCCGGTGACGTCTCCCATGCCTTGATCCAGCAAGAAGAGAGGGAGAGGTTGAGGAAGACTCCATCCAACAGCAGCACAACGGCGTGGTGGTGATGGAGGAGCGTGGCAATCCTGCAGGGCTTCGCCAAGCACCGCAGAAGAGGAGAAGGACTTGGGAGAGGAGAGGGCTGCACCAAAGGCAAAAGGTGTCTCTCAAGAGGCCCTCCTACCCTCACTATATATAGGGAGCCCAAGGGGGGGTGCGCCAGCCCTAGGAGATCCACTCTCCTAGGGGGCGGCGGCCAGGGGAGGTTTCCCTCCCCCCAAGGCACCTAGGAGGTGCCTTCCCTCCTTGGGACTCTTCCTTAGGGTTCCCCCTTCACCCTAGGCGCATGGGCCATAAGGGAAGTGGCGCCCCAGCCCACTTTGGGCTGGATCCCTTCCCACTTCAGCCCATGGGACCCTCCGGGATAGGTGGCCCCACCCGGTGGGCCCCCGGGACCCTTTCGGTGGTCCCGGTACAATATCGATGACCCCGAAACTTGTCCCGATGGCTGAAATAGGACTTCCTATATATAAATCTTTACCTCCGGACCATTCCAGAACTCCTCGTGACGTTCGGAGTCTCATCCGGGACTCCGAACAACATTCGGTAACCACATACAAGCTTCCTTTATAACCCTAGCGTCATCGAACCTTAAGTGTGTAGACCCTACGGGTTCGGGAGACATGCAGACATGACCGAGACGTTCTCCGGTCAATAACCAACAGCGGGATCTGGATACCCATGTTGGCTCCCACATGTTCCATGATGATCTCATCGGATGAACCACGATGTCAAGGACTTAATCAATCCCGTATACAATTCCCTTTGTCTATCGGTATGTTACTTGCCCGAGATTCGATCGTCGGAATCCAATACCTAGTTCAATCTCGTTACCGGCAAGTCTCTTTAATCGTTCCGTAACACATCATCCCGTGATCAACTCCTTGGTCACATTGCGCATATGATGATGTCCTACCGAGTGGGCCCAGAGATACCTCTCCGCTTACACGGAGTGACAAATCCCAGTCTCGATTCGTGCCAACCCAACAGACACTTTCAGAGATACCTGTAATGTACCTTTATAGCTACCCAGTTACGTTGTGACGTTTGGCACACCCAAAGCACTCCTACGGTATCCGGGAGTTGCACAATCTCATGGTCTAAGGAAATGATACTTGACATTAGAAAAGCTTTAGCATACGAACTACACGATCTAGTGCTATGCTTAGGATTGGGTCTTGTCCATCACATCATTCTCCTAATGATGTGATCCCGTTATCAACGACATCCAATGTCCATGGTTAGGAAACCATAACCATCTATTGATCAACGAGCTAGTCAACTAGAGGCTCACTAGGGACATGGTGTTGTCTATGTATCCACACATGTATTTGAGTTTCCTATCAATACAATTATAGCATGGATAATAAACGATTATCATGAAAAAGGAAATATAATAATAATCAATTTATTATTGCCTCTAGCGCATATTTCCAACAGTCTCCCACTTGCACTAGAGTCAATAATCTAGTTCACATCGCCATGTGATTAACACTCACAGGTCACATCGCCATGTGACTTACACCCAAAGAGTTCTGGGTTTGATCATGTTGCTTGTGAGAGAGGTTTTAGTCAACGGGTCTGAACCTTTCAGATCCGTGTGTGCTTCACAAATCTCTATGTCATCTCCTAGATGCAGCTACCACGTTCTATTTGGAGCTATTCCAAATAACTGTTCTACTATA
>NW_025236599.1:0-5194 GCF_018294505.1 Triticum aestivum | reverse complement strand
ATTCACTATGGTTTTCTCAAATTGGGCCTTTTGGACCACTGTTATACTTGGTACGTGCTTGGTAAGGGCATTCGTTTCGTGGGCCTCCTCCTAGTGACCGTCTTTCATTCACTTGTTCCCCGAAGATCACCCCCCCTTCATTCATACCAACTTCCCCATGTCAACGGGATATTCACGTCCTAAATTAAACATGTAAGGTTTTTATTTATGATGAGTTTATGGAATAAGTGGTAGTTTTTGTGGTAGGTGCATCTGTAATTCAGAGGAGGAGGAGTTGTAGAGTTTCGTGTGGGTTAATAGATGGGTTAGGACATGCTCTTCTTCTTGGGGATTCAAGCTTGATTGGTTTGCTCTTTCTATCTCCTTTTAGGTTTTCCTAATGCACCGCCTTTCTTTTCCTTGAAATTCCCCATGGCTCCATTCTCCATGATTCGCTCCTCTCACGAACTAATTTGTCAAGATGGTTTGTCCAAAAGAGTCCTCACTCAACATTTCCTCCTCTCTCTAGGTTCCCTATAGATGGGGACCCTGCTCTCCTCCACCCTAGATCGAAGGTGTCCCAACACTACGTAGGAGGACATGGGCAATGGTCGCGCCATTGGCGAGACCATGGATGAAGAGTGAAGAGTCATTGCCCAGTGGTGTCAGAGCACGAGGAATTTGGGCAGGTTGCGGAAGCGTGTTCTTGGGCAGGAACTTTGGTATGGGTGCTCGGGGAGATGCAAGTTGTGTTAGCTGTTCGACGCCTCAAAGTCACAAGATCCTTGACAGTCACGTGCACCGCCAGTCTCCAACTCCCCCAAACCATTTGTCTCCATCAAGGTTGTGTGGTCATGGTGCAAACCATTCATTACCATCGAGGTCAGTGCTGGTGCACCCTTGGGATGTTTGTCGGTTATAGTGGGCGCTTCATTTTGACCTCACCACCATCATGATTACCCACAAGTATAGGGTATCAATCGTAGTCCTTTTGGTAACTAAGAGTGTCGAACCCAACAAGTAGCAGAAAGAGATGACAAGTGGTTTTCAGCAAGGTATTCTCTGCAAGTGTTGTAAGTAACAATGATAGATAGATTTCTAGCAAGATAATTCGTAACCGGTAACAAGTAACAAGAGCAGAAAAGGTGCAGCAAGGGTGCCCAATCCTTTTTATAGCAAGGGACATGCCAAGAAGTTCTCTTATATAAAGCAAAGTGCTTTTGAGGACACATGGGAATTATTGTCTAGTCATGTTTATCATGTTTATTTGATTTGCGTTCGCTACTTTGATAATTTGATATGTGGGTGGACCACTACTTGGGTGTTGTTCTTACTTGAACAAGCAACGCACTTCTGATTACCCCCTCTCGCAAGCATCCGCGACCACGAAAGAAGAATTACGATAAATCTAAGCATAGCATGAAATCTATGGATCCAAATCAGCCCCTTACGGAATAACGCATAAAATAGGGTTTAAGCTTCTGTCACTCTAGCAACCCATCATCAACTTATTACTCCATAATGCCTTCCCTTAGGCCCAAGTATGGTGAAGTGGCATGTAGTCGACATTCACATGACACCATTAAAGGAAGCAACAACATACACAACATCAAAATATCGAACGAATACCAACTACACATGATTACTTATAACAAGACTTCTCCCATGTCCTCAAGAACATAAGTAACTACTCACAAATCATATTCATGTTAAAGATCGGAGGGGTATTGAATATGCTTGAGGATCTGAACATTTAATCTTCCACCAAATAACCCAACTAGCATCAACTACAAGATGTAATCAACACTACTAGCAACCCACATGTACCAATCTGAGGCTTTGACACAAAGATTGAATACAAGAGATGGACTAGGGTTTGAGATTAGATGGTGCTGGTGAATATATTAATGAAGATTTGTTCCCCCATGATGAGAGGATTGTTGGTGATGTCAATGGATTTGAGTTCCCCCTCCGGAGGGAAGTGTCCCCGGCGGAATCGCTCCGCTAGAGAGCAAAAGTGCTCCTGCCCAAGTTCCGCCTCGAGACGGCGGCGCTTTGTCCCGAAAGTCTTCCTCTATTTTTTTTCTTCTAGGGAAAATGGCATCATATAGGAGAATATGGGCCCCGGAGGCCTGCTAGGGGCCCCACAAGCTCGGGGCGCGTGCCTAGGGGGATAGGGTGCCCCCTCCAGGCTTGTGGCTTTCTGGTGGGTCCCCCTCTGGTATTTCTTTTGCCAATATTTTTATATATTCCAATAATTCTTCATAAATTTTTTAGGTCATTTGGAGTTGTGTAGAATAGCTATCTCTAATGTAGCCCTTTCCGGTCCAGAATTCCAGCTACCGGCAATCTCCCTCTTCATGTGAAACTTGCAAAATAAGAGAGAAAAGGCATACAAATTGCATGATAAAGTGAAAAAAAAATCCAAAGCACAATAAATAATAGTAGGAAAACATGATGCAAAATGGATGTATCAACTCCCCCAAACTTATACCTCACTTGTCCTCAAGCGAAAGCCGAAATCGATAATCATGACCACATGTTTAGAGAGAGAGAGATGTCGATAAAAATAAAATATGGATATGAAAGCATCATGGTCTTTATCATAGCAACAATATATCATCATAAAACTTCTCATCCTAAAGTAACAATTCATTCACACACTAAAGTATGAAACATAAACTTCATTGGAAACTAATAAACTATGATTTCGGTCATTGAAACAATCAAAATCCATCATAATTTCAGAAAGAGTCTATGTAAGAGCTTTGTTTAGCAAGTTCACATACTAAACTATCATTTAATCTTCTAAGATTGCTGATACTCAAGGCATATTTATAGAGCAAAAGTTTCAGTCAGACACATAGAAAGACATGGCTTATAGTTTTGCCTCCCAACTTATTTACCTCAAGGGAAATGTCAACTATAATAACTCATGATTACCTACATTCTATGGGATACATATATCTGGATCTTTCCCCACCACATGATGCTTGCCAGTAAAGAGTACATAGAGAGGAATAAGGATGAACAGTATTGACTCCTGCATAAAAAGAAATACATAAAAGTAAAAGAAGGCCCTTCGTATAGGGAAGTGATATTGTCTCCAACATATCTATAATTTTTGATTATTCCATGCTGTTAAATTATCATTCTTGGATGTTCTACAATCATTTTATAGTCATTTTATATCATTTTTGGTACTAACCTGTTGACATAGTGCCCATTGCCACTTGCTGTTTTCTGCATGTTTTTTACATCACAGGAAATGAATACCAAACGGAGTCCAAATGCAGCGAAACTTTTTATGGATTTTTTTGGTCCAGAAGACATCCAGTGGGCCAAGAACGCACCTGAGGGGAGCTCTGAGGGGATCATAACCCACTAGGGCACGCTTGGGGGCCCAGGCGCGCCCCGGTGGGTTGTGCCCTCCTCGTTGGCCTCCCACACCGCCTCTTTGCTCTATAAATAGCCCAATATTCTAGAAACCCTAGGGGAGTCGAAGAAAATCAATTCCAGCCGCCACAGTGTCCAGAAACACCAGATCCAATCTACACACCATCTCAGAGGGGTTCATCATGTCCATTGGTGCCTCTCTGATGATGAGTGAGTAGTTATTTGTAGACCTACGGGTTCGTAGTTAGTAGCTAGATGGCTTCCTCTCTCTCTCTTGATTATCAATACAATGGTCTCTTGGAGATCCACATGATGTATGTCTTTTTGCGGTGTGTTTGCTGGGATCCGACGAACTTTGAGTTTATGATCAGATCTATGTTTTTATCCATGAAAGTTATTTGAGTCTTTTTCGATCTCTTATCACTACTAGGAAAAAGGCTATTAGCAGCGCGGGTAAAATGGCTACTAGCAGTGCGGGTACCGACGCAACTAGTATCACGCTACAGCTAATAGTTAGTAGTAGCGCGGGTGAAACCCACGTTACTATTAACATTTTAGTAGTAGCACGGGTGCAACCCGCGCTACTAGTAATGAAATAGTAGTAGCGACTCAGGTTTTTTCCCACGCTACTACTAAAAAGTTAGTAGTAGCCCGGATGCAAACCCACGCTACTACTAACGAGTAGTAGTAGCACGTGTGGTGTTTTCCCATGCTACTACTAACTAATTAGTAATTAAAAAATAAAATCCACCAATTCCATTCTATGCATACAATTCCAACTAAAACAAACACATATTTGCAATAAGCCAACAACATTACACATCATTACTAATCCAAGATTTATAATAAACCAGCAACATTAGAGCATATCCTGTAAGAGCATACATATTGTCATGGCTTTTCATGCCTTCAATTAAAACACCTACACTTCTTGAAGTCACTTACTCCCAGCTAGTGCAAACATAGTTACAAGCAAACCAAAATGCATAAAAACACCAAACAGTGGCATCCTATCTCTCCAAATGATCCGCTCCCTCTTCATCCTTGCAAGCATCTTCACGATAAGCAAATCCGCAGGAAAAAAGTCAACTTAGCATGTACTCCCTCTGTCAACTATCCAGAGTAGATTTTATCCATTGCCCTGGCCATGTTCAAGAAACACTAAATTAAGAATATTTCTGCTCTAGATACAGGAGGCATCAGACAGAAAACAAAAGATGAGCAATATCATATGAGCAAAACAAAAGATTAGCATGTACTTCCTTTTTATTAGTTTGAGAACGGGGCAAGCAACCAGAAAATATCCATACATCAATGTGTGGCTCTGCCATCCCAATGCTGGCGGACACCTGCTTGACAAAGAGGTTGAACTTCGGCTTCAGAGACTCGCTAACTATTCTGTGGAGTGAATATGTGTTAGTAGTCTTCCCAAAAAGCATTTCTAGCTGAATTAAGCACCAAACTAGACACTATAAGCAATATGTTGGAAACTACACAGAACTAGTTGAAAATAACTGCAGTAATTGTTTTTTCAGTCCATAGACTGCATGGATTGAGTAAGGGAAATTGTATCAAGAATGCACCATCCTAAAATTGTGAATGGATCATACAACAATTGATCAATAAAGAAGCATGCATGAGCTAACACAAAGTGGAGAGGGACCATCAGCTGGAATTGGTACCTTCGTCCTTCCTATGAGATGTCTGAGCAAACAAGAACATCTACCAATGTCTTGTTTTTCTCCGTGTTCTTCTTGCCTAAAAAGGTTAATTTGATCAATATACTATAATTTGAACAGAAGCAGCAACACCACTAATG
>NW_025236598.1:0-5194 GCF_018294505.1 Triticum aestivum | reverse complement strand
GGAACATATTGTGTAGAAATACGGGCCCCAGAATGACAATCTCGTCGACTAGATGAACTAGGACGTGTGTCATGATATTGAAGAAGGATGGTGGGAACACCAGCTCGAAACTGACAAGACATTGCGCCACATCACTCCTTAGCCTTGGTATGATTTCTGGATCGATCACCTTCTGAGAGATTGCATTGAGGAATGCACATAGCTTCACAATGGCTAATCGGACGTTTTCTGGTAGAAGCCCCCTCAATGCAACCGGAAGCAGTTGCGTCATAATCACGTGGCAGTCATGAGACTTTATGTTCTGGAACTTTTTCTCTGGCATATTTATTATTCCCTTTATATTCGACGAGAAGCCAGTCGGGACCTTCATACTAGGCAGGCATTCAAAGAAGATTTCTTTCTCTTCTTTCGTAAGAGCATAGCTGGCAGGACCTTCATACTGCTTCGGAGGCATGCTATCTTTTTCGTGCAAACGTTGCAGGTCCTCCCGTGCCTCAGGTGTATCTTTTGTCTTCACATACACGCCCAAGAAGCCTAGCAGGTTCACGCAAAGGTTCTTCGTCACGTGCATCACGTCGATTGAAGAGCGGACCTCTAGGTCCTTCCTGTAGGGTAGGTCCCAAAATATAGATTTCTTCTTCCACATGGGTGCGTGTCCCTCGGCGTCATTCGGAACAGCTAGTCCGCCGGGACCCTTTCCAAAGATTACGTGTAAATCATTGACCATAGCAAGTACGTGATCACCGATACGCATGGCGGGCTTCTTTCGGTGATCTGCCTCGCCTTTGAAATGCTTGCCTTTCTTTCGACATTGATGGTTGGTCGGAAGAAATCGACGATGGCCCAGGTACACATTCTTCCTGCATTTGTCCAGGTATATACTTTCAGTGTCATCTAAACAGTGCGTGCATGCGTGGTATCCCTTGTTTGTCTGTCCTAAAAGGTTACTGAGAGCGGGCCAATCATTGATGGTTACAAACAGCAACTCGTGCAGGTTAAATTCCTCCTGTTTGTGCTCATTCCACGTACGCCTCAAATTTGATGTTGAACGGAAGATAGACGACAGAAGTAGAAAAGGGACAGAAAGGTGGAGACTCTTCACGGAGACTTGATCATGCCTCCACAGTGAGTCAATGCTTAGTAGATCTCTCAGCAATACGACCGTACGCCTCAAACCCGTTTTATACGCTCGGGCGGACAG
Organism: Triticum aestivum; assembly: GCF_018294505.1. Classification (NCBI taxonomy): domain Eukaryota; kingdom Viridiplantae; phylum Streptophyta; class Magnoliopsida; order Poales; family Poaceae; genus Triticum; species Triticum aestivum. The sequence goes on along the minus strand of NW_025236598.1, from coordinate 3,993 downwards.
GCCAACCCGTCTTATATGCCCGCCGCGGGCAGCCCGGTCACTGACCGGTCACCTTTTTTTGATCAGAGGGATGCCTCAAACGGGTCTCAAACGCCTGGGTTAACCAGCACCCCTCATATCCGGCCTAAATATGGGGCGGATATAGGGCGCCCGGGCACGCCTGTCACGTCGGATCCGGTCCATTCTGGCCCACCCGACCCCACATATATTCGTCCCCATCTGCTCGCGGAGCAAACCCTAGCCACTTCACTTCACTCCCCTCCCCTCCCCTCCGCCACCCGAGCTTGTCTCCGGCAAGTTTCACCCGTCTCCAGCATGGCAGGGAGCGGATCAGACTCCGACCACTCCGGATCCATTGACTGGGGTGTCATCCCGTGCGGGTTGGAGGAGGCAATGGCGATCCGCATTGCACTCCGCCGCTCCCGGGAGGACTGACCGACGGACGGATCCGTCTTGCCGCTACGCCATAGCGTCGGCTCACCGGGCGCTCGGGTCCTCTAGTGCGGGATCCTCGCGGTGCCGGCTGGAACACCTCTCCTGCCCCATCACCGGCCGGGTAGAGTATGAGTCCCACCGGGAATGGGCGGCCCGCCATGGGAAGGAGAGGATAAGGGCCACTGAGGCACGTATCAAGGTGGAAATGGCGGCGGTGGAGGTGGCTGATGCAGCAGGGCGGGCGGCCACAGAGGAGGAAGCCATCCGCGCCTGCATTGTGAAGAAATGGAAGCGGTGAAACATGCGTGCCCTCGCCTGAGAGCGGAATCGGGCGGTCTATGCCATGGCCGGACTGCCACCGAAGGAGGAGAAGGAAGAAAGCTACGGCGAGGACAGCTCCGGCGACAAGCAGATCCGGCTTGATCGGTTCTGTGTCTTCGACAGGTACTTTAGCGAGAAGGTCGGCAAGGGCAGCCGTGGATAAACTCGACCATAGGCAAACATGCCAAATTTTGGTAGTCCGATGGCATGTTAGTTAGTACTGATGGAGTAGCCGGACGATGTGTGTGCATCGATGTAGTTGCATGAGTCTGTATGGATTTGAGATATGGTAATTGTGACGCCCCCGATTCAATCGTACACTAATCATGCACGCAAATGTGTACGATCAAGATCAGTGACTCACGGGAAGATATCACAACACAACTCTACAACATAAATAAGTCATACAAGCATCATAATACAAGCCAGGGGCCTCGAGGGCTCGAATACAAGTGCTCGATCATAGACGAGTCAGCGGAAGCAACAATATCTGAGTACAGACATAAGTTAAACAAGTTTGCCTTAAGAAGGCTAGCACAAACTGGGATACAGATCAAAAGAGGCGCAGGCCTCCTGCCTGGGATCCTCCTAAACTACTCATGGTCGTCGTCAGCGGGCTGCACGTAGTAGTAGGCACCTCCGGTGTAGTAGGAGTCGTCGTCGACGGTGGCGTCTGGCTCCTGGGCTCCAGCATCTGGTTGCGACAACCAGGTAGAAAGGAAAGGGGGAAAAGAGGGAGAAAAGCAACCGTGAGTACTCATCCAAAGTACCCGCAAGCAAGGAGCTACACTACATATGCATGGGTATATGTCTAAAGGGCCATATCGGTGGACTGAACTGCAGAATGCCAGAATAAGAGGGGGATAGCTAATCCTGTCGAAGACTACGCTTCAGGCCACCTCCATCTTGCAGCATGTAGAAGAGAGTAGATGGTAAGTTCACCAAGTAGCATCTCATAGCATAAACCTACCCGGCGGTCCCCTCCTCGTCGCCCTGTTAGAGAGCGATCACCGGGTTATATCTGGCACTTGGAAGGGTGTGTTTTATTAAGTATCCTGTTCTAGTTGTCATAAAGACAAGGTACAACTCCGGGTCGTCCTTTTACCAAGGGACACGACTATTCGAATAGATAAACTTCCCTGCAGGGGTGCACCACATAACCCAACACGTTCGATCCCATTTGGCCGGACATACTTTCCTGGGTCATGCCCGGCCTCGGAAGATCAACACGTCGCAGCCCCACCTAGGCACAACAGAGAGGTCAGCACGCCGGCCTAAATCCTATGGCGCAGGGGTCTGGGCCCATCTCCCATTGCACACCTGCACGTTGCGAGGGCAGCCGGAAGCAGAACTAGCCCCCTTAATACAAGAGCAGGCTTACGTTCCAATCCGGCGCGCGCCGCTCAGTCGCTGACGTCACGAAGGCTTCGGCTGATACCACGACGCCGAGTGCCCATATCTTTCTCACGTAGTTGGTTAGTGCGTATAGACCAAATGACCAGACTCGGATCAAATACAAAGATCTCGTTAAGTGTGTTAATGATGTAACCGCGGACACCGACCAGGGCCAGGCCCACCTCTCACCTAAGCGGTCTCAACTTGCCCTGTCGCTCCGCCGCAAAGATCCACTCGCGGGTACTCCTACAAGCCGACCCGTCTTTAGTCACCATAGGTATCATACATGTATATAAGTATATACCCGTGATCACCTCCCGAGTGATCACGGCCCGATAGTATAGCAAGGAAGACGGACAAGAAGGTAGGGCCACAGATGGAATACTAGCATCCTATACTAAGCATGTAGGATTGCAGGTAAAGGTAACAACAGTAGTAGCAAGGACAGTCTATGCATCAGGATAGGATTAACGGAAAACAGTAACATGTTACACAACTCTAATGCAAGCAGTAGAGAGTAGAGTAGGCGATATCTGGTGATCAAGGGGGGGGGCTTGCTTGATTGCTCTGGCAAGGAGGGGTCGTCAACAGCGTAGTCGGTCGGGGCACCAGCAGCGGCGTCGGTCTCGTAGTCTACCGGAGAGAAGAGGGGGAAGAAACAATTAATACAATGCAAACAGATGCATAACGATGCATGACATGACAAAGCGTGATGCTAGGTGTGCCCAAACGTGGTAGTAGGTTATACCGGCGAAGGGGGGAAACATCCGGGAAAGTATTCCCGGTGTTTCGCGTTTTCGGATAGATGAACCGGGGGAAAGTTGCGAGTTCGATATGTTAGGGATGTGTGGCGGACGAACGGGCTGCGTATCCGGATTCGTCTCGTCGTTCTGAACAACTTTCATGTAGAAAGTATTTTCATCCGAGTTACGGATTATTTTATATGATTTTCTAAAGATTTAGTCATTTTCTAATTTTAATTATTTATTTAGATCCAACATTATCTAGAACAGTGAATGATGATGCAGGCATGACATCAGAGTGATGTCAGTAGGTCAACTGGTCGGTTGACCAGTCAAACCAGACAGGTGGGTCCAGTGGGACCTACATGTCATTGCCTAGGGCACTAACGGGGGGTTTATACTAACTAAATGGGTTAATTAGTGGGTGGGGCCCAGTAGTCAGTGACTATTTAGTTGATTAAATTAATTAATGAAATAATTAGCATTTTATTTATTTACAAAAATGTTTTAAATGACGCGGGCCCGCATGTCAGTGGCAGTAGCTGCCACATCAGCGCAGTTGACTTCGGTCAACGTGGCTAGTTGGGGCCCCTAGGCCCACAGGCAGTGACCGAGGGGGTGGGCCCCTGTGTGCCAGCTCAGCGGAGCCGCGGGAGTAGCTCCGGCGAGCTCGCGTGCAGCGGCCGAACGCCGACGAGCGTCGAGATTCGCCTACGGGGCACCAAATCGGGCGCGGGCAGGCTCTCTGGAACAGCATCTTCGCGCCGCGTCCGATGGAGGGGAGCACGACGGTGGGGGTGGCCGGAATGGTCGCCGGCGACGAGCGCGGCGGACGGCAGTTCGGGCGCGGACGGGGATCGCGCTACGGGGCGTTCGAACGAGGCGTGTTTGGGATCAAACAGACGAGCGCGTCGAGGCGCGTCGAACGGTGGAGGGGACTTGGCCGGAAACAGCCGGAGACAGCGGTAGCGAGCGGCGGAGCGGACGCCGGAGTTCGGGAGTCAGTGGATCCAGCGCTAGGGGGCACGGGAAGGCGTGTGCGCGTGCGTGTTGGGTTCCTGGAAGCACCAGGAACACGATGTCGTGCTCACGCGAGCAC
>NW_025236597.1:3111-5194 GCF_018294505.1 Triticum aestivum | reverse complement strand
GTTTGATATTCCTTTTCTTCGAAATACTGAAATAGGCAAAAAAACAGCAATATGGGCTGGGCCTCCGGTTAGTAGGTTAGTCCCAAAAATGATATAAATGTGTAAAGTAAAGCCCATAAACATCCAGAAGAGGTAATATAATAGCATGGAACAATCAACAATTATAGATACGTTGGAGACGTATCAGCCGGCGAGCAAGCTCAAGGTCAGGTCACCGTGGATCCCTCACTAAGATCCGTCCGCCATGCCACTGGCATGGGATGAGACAACTTCTACAGACCACCACCGCTCACTATGGCATTGCAAGCATCGCCGTCGCCGCCTCAGTGGAGCTGCAAGTCGCCCGTTGAGATGCAAGTCCTTCTCTCCTCTATTTCCTCTTCAACTGCTCCTCTCCCCGCCTCCCTATGCCTGCTTGCAACCATGGCTGTCGCTCGAACGGGTTCGCCCGATCTCCACTCTAGCCTCCCCTATCGCCTCCGTCGTTGTTCCGGACGGCAATGCTCTTTTATACTTTTCCACAACAAAGGCTTTTTTGGAAAAGTCCACCCGCAACATTATCTCTGTTGCAAAAAATTCTAGATTCACACTGCACACGACAACATCCTTTTCAGTGAAAAAAATCTGCAACATTATTCATGTTGCAAAAGTCCTCTCGCACTCTCATCTATGTTACAAAAAATAAATATGAAGAAATGGATTGAAGACCGTAACAGGCTATGAAAGCCCCCCCCCCCCAATGGAATCATGATTTCTTCTGTCATTTCATGGTTTGGTCTGTTATTTTTATCATGATTGTCATAGGCTGTCAACGTTGTATGCATGTATGGTCTTCATACATGACAGGGTATTTCCACCAGCCAGAGTACCTGAAGGAACGCTGAATATCCTACTTCAGTACATATGTGAATTTTAAGCAGGGACGAAGCTAGAAAAAATGTTCGATGGGTCATGTCTATAGCAGCAGGGTCATTTTCAATAAATTGGTAGTGATCAGTAGTAAGTTAGTGAAGGATTTACCACACATGCGGTTTTGTTTGAATAGCGTGGGCTATTTTTTTATTGAGAATGCCATGGCCTTTCAATAATCTATGCTTCTATTCTCCATCTTGTTATGCAGTGACAAGTTTGAAATTGTGTGGGACTGGATCATCTTCATGTGTAGATATAAGTTCTCTTCTACGAAAAAAGAAGTTCTCTTCAACGAAAAAAAAGGAATAACGGTTTCTGCCAACTATGATGGTTATTTGCGATGTACTCTTCCTGTGAGAAATGGAGTATAGTACTTCCACAAAATCAAACGTGTAAGACTCATTCTTCTCCATCAATCCCAAGTTATCATTTATTTGTTAATTCTACATCGAAACCTTCAACCCTTGCCTCAACCATGTGAGCTAGATCCAAGTACCTCACAGTTGGTAATCAGAGTTGTTCGTCCTGTATATTCCGCTGCATCGCCACCACACCAGATTCAGCGACCCTCGATGTTGTCGGGCCATGGAGGAGCTCAGCAACGAGAGTCGCACCGTGTTCGAGCTACTTTGCCATGAAATCAACACTGATCTGGACTAGAAGTTCAAGGCGCAAGGCAGATCTCTCCTCAAGTGCATGAGCAAGATGCTGGAAGCCAACAATTCTGCGCTCGACAACCTCATGTCGGCACGAGCTGACAACATCCGTGATGAGATCGCGCTCGACATCGAGCAGGTGCGAGTGGATGTCAACAATCTCGGATCCGCGGATCCGGGGCCCAAGCTGGATGGGGGCTCCTCATCTCGCCACGGCGGCCCGATTCACGGCGGCGCAGCCGGAGATGGGCTGGGGTTTGAGAGTGACCATCGCGGGAAGTCACACAACATCTACGTGTGTCCGCCGGCAAGAGGTCACTAGTAGAAAAGAGGGCTTTGCTCCACCTCTGGTTAGCCCATTAGTCCCGGTTCAATCTAGAACCCGGACTAATGGGGGCATTAGTCCCGGTTCGTGCGCCCAGGGGCCACGTGGGCCATTTGTCCCGGTTCGTCTGGACCTTTTAGCCCCGGTTGGTGCCACGAACCGGGACTAAAGGGTGCGATGCCCATTAGTC
>NW_025236597.1:0-2336 GCF_018294505.1 Triticum aestivum | reverse complement strand
AATTCAAACTATGGTCAAACAATGGTCAAACTAATTATTCTACAATATTAGTGTTACTAAATAATTATTTCAGTTATTTTGAATTTTGGTCAAATCTGGTCAAACTGTGGTCAAACAATGGTCAAACTATGGTCAAACAATGGTCAAACTAATTATTCAAGAAATATTAGTGTTACTAAATAATTATTGTTTTTTAAAACAATAATTTCAAACTCAAACAGTGAAATGTGTCACTTCATGCTCAAGCAAAATTCCTGAAGGTTAATAGGATTGACATCTTACAATTGTCAGGAAAACAACAAGTGCAGACTTGGAAACGAGGGAGAATAGAACCTGGAAGTTAAGCGTGCTCAGGCTGGGGGAGTGAGAGGATGGGTGACCGTTCGGGAAGTTAGATGATTTGGAAAGATGAGGGGTGATTAGAGATTAGAGGATAAATTGAGCAGTGATGAGGGATGGTGATTAGAGATTAGAGGTTAAAATAATTCAGAAATTTAAAAATAAAAAATTCAAAAAAAAATTCAAAATTATTTTTCAAAAAAAGAAAATCGTAAAATTTCCTTTAGTCCCGGTTGGTGTTACCAACCGGGAATAAAGATGGAGCTCCAAGTGGCCGCGGCCTTTAGTCCCGGTTCGTTTAAGAACCGGGACTAAAGGGCAGAGGCATTAGTAACGACCCTTTAGTCCCGGTTCAAAAACCGGGACTAAAGGGCCTTACCAACCGGGACTAAAGCCCCTTTATCGAGTGAATCTACACTCTAAAATATGACTATATACATCCGTACGTGGTAGTCCATTTAAAATGTCTAGAAAGACAAATATTTAGGAACGGAGGGAGTATAGACGTTTCACGCAACAGTCCTATGGTATTACGTTATAGGAACGTGTCCCTGTGCAAGTCAAAAGAAAAAAAAGGTGTCATAGACACGTTACGGCCAGCCACCAAGAAAAACAGTAAAAAAAGACCCCCATACTAACACGATAAGTACTGTTTAGCAAGAAAATTTACTAGCAATCCGTATCAAGGGAATCTGCATGCGTATTTGTACAGAATTCGGTCACAATACACTGCATGCGTACACCTGATACGTGATGCATAATATTTGTTTTTTCAAAAACAATAGAGTTAATTCGGACTACCCAAGAAAAAAATTAATTTTTTTTTTGAAGTTGAAAAAAGAAAAAAGATTTAATTTGGACCATAAAAAATTAAAGAGTTTTGGGATGCACCCTGAAGGATTTTTTTTTAATTTTTACTCGCTTTAGGATATAATACAGTGGATGATTTCTTCTATTGTCTTCCTTGGCAGCCAACTTCCTCCCACCTGATCCTCAAAAAAAAAAAAAACTTCCCCCCTCCTGGATGCGGTTTAGTCTGTGATTGTAGCCAAAAGGGGAAAAGATAAACATTGAATTTATGAGTAGTTATTTAACCTGTTTCAATTTTTATGCGTGTTAACTTCATGATATATCTCACACAAAAGCTTCGCAGTATGTATTTCCCCAATTCATTAGGTATATGCAAAATATATAAAATACATTTTTTATGCACGCATTTTGCAAAATAAACATTTTCTAACATTAAATATGACCTATATAATGCAAAAAATATTTTCTAGCTTCGATAATGACCTATAGAAATCCTGTGTATTGATTTTTTTTCAAATAGCTTATATAAATGACATTGTATTCTTAATCCGTACTGCATTAGAATATTTTAAATTCTTATTTCTTAGGGATTGAGCAAATGTTATTTCTAAGTTGACCAAGCTGCAGGATAAAAAAAGAGTAAATGACAAAATTTACCACTGCATTTATGACAAAATTTACCACTGCATTTATGATGAATTTACCACGGCATTTGTTTTTGCAGCGATTGATCATGTGATGTGATATGGCCAGAAGTTGTGATGAATGATGAATTGTGATGTATGAGATCATGTTCTTTGTAATAGGATTCACGACTTGCATGTCGATGAGTATGACAACCGGCAGGAGCCATAGGAGTTGTCATTATTTTTTTGTATGACCTGCGTGTCATTGAATATCGTCATGTAAACTACTTTACTTTATTGCTAAACGTTAGTCATAGAAGTAGAAGTAGTCGTTGGCGTGACAACTTCATGAAGACACGATGATGGAGATCATGATGATGGAGATCATGGTGTCAAGCCGGTGACAAGATGATCATGGAGCCCCGAAGATGAAGATCAATGGAGCTATATGATATTGGCCATATCATGTCACAACTATATAATTGCATGTGATGTTTATTATGTATTATGCATCTTGTTTACTTAGGATGACGGTAGTAAATAAGATGATCCCTTATAAAA